>NC_048220.1:69460174-69760174 GCF_002007445.2 Ailuropoda melanoleuca | reverse complement strand
AGGAGAGAAAGCATAGCAGAAAATAAAATGCTTACCTTGTTGTATTTATATGGTTTGCCTAATGCAAGTAACCTAAACAATGAATAAAAATCTAAGTATCTACAGGACAGAATTTGCTGTGAAAATAAGTAACAATAAGAAATAGATTGAGAACTATGAAATCTAAAGATATATTGTCTAAAAAGAAAGGACAGAGGAAATGAATGTCAATTTTGTGTAGATGTGAAATTTATTTTTTTAAATATTTTATTCGTTTATTTGAGAGAGAGAAAGTAAGAGAGAGCACGAGTGGGGGGAGAAGCAGACTCCCCACTGAGCAGGGAGCCCAATGTGGGGCTGGATCCCAGGACCCTGATCAGGATCATGACCTGAGCTGAAGGCAGACACTTAACCGACTGAGCCACCCAGGTGCCCCTAAATGTGAAATTTAATTATGTACTGATAACAGTAGCTATGCTAGTTCTCTCATTTGATGTAAACTATTTCCCAGCTTCATTAACGGCACAGCTTTTTGCCAAATTTTCACTGAATAGGAGCTGCCAAAAAGAAATTGGAAATCATTTTCATTTCACACAACCAACTTGAGAACATAGAGCTAATTTGAAATCTCTAATATATTCACAATATCTCTAAAGACCACCCCAGGAGTAAATTTAGTTTGAATGCAAATCCTCTGCTTGCCAGGCCACTTAAATTGAATCCGAACAACATACTCTTTTTAACTGTAACCCCTTCATAGTTCTGGTGAGTTCAGAACATTATGGTTTTGGAGAAAGAATATACTGATGGGGAGAGAAATGCAGAATTTATCCCTAATCAGAAACCTGCAGATGAATCTTTCCTCCTCTTGAATAATGCAGCTGGCTTGAAGGGTTAGCACACTTCTCTGTAAGAAACAGCATTTTATTAGGAAGTTGCTACAATCTCAAAATAAAGTGAGATGACAGGACAGATGTGTTACATTTAGCATGTGGGTTCCAGAGAACACTTGCAATTTGCAAAATGCTGCCTAAAATTACTGTATGTACTTACTCAACAAATATATACTACTGATAGCAGTATGGACAGAGTTTCTTACACATTTTTCTAACTTGGGACTTAAATCCTCGTTCCCATTAGGTCTTCTGTCTTTGGTCTATGTTGTTCACAGGCCTCCTTCTCAACCCATCTTGGGGTTCTCCTGTTCTTGGGGGCATGTTTGTTCCATTCTCAGCTACGTAAGAACATTCTCCACCCTCTTAGCTACACAAAAATATTGTGTCCTACCTATATCCATCAACCTAGATAACGATTACAAGACTATTTTTTTAGCAATATATTTTATTGTGGCAAAAACATGTAACATAGAATTTGTCCTTTAAACCATTTCTAAATATGTCTTTCAGTGGCATTAAGTACATCTGTTGTTGTGCAGCCGTCACCACCATCTGCCTCCATAGCTTCTTCACCATTACAGATGAAACTCTGTGTCCATGAAGTATTAACTTCCCATTTCCTCCTGCCTCCAGTCCCTAGTAACCACTATTGCACCTTCTTTTTTTTTTCTTTTAAGATTAATTTATTTGAGAGAGAGAGAGAGGAGAGATAATGTGAGCAGGGGGAGGGGCAGAGGGAGAATCTCGAGCAGACTCCATGCTGAGTGTGGAGTCCAACATGGAGCTTGATCTTACGACCCTGAGATCATGACTTGAGCTAAAACCAGGAGTCAGACTATTAACTGGCTGAGCTACCTAGGTGCCCCATCACTATTGCACTTTCTGTCTACGTTAAAGATAATTTTTATGCTACCCCACAGTAGTAGCAGATTACCTTAAGCCCTGCTTGACATCTATTGCCCAGGTATTCCACTGGATTTACCTGCCCAGATCACTTTCACCATTACAAATGTCCTGGTTTTGAGGATTAAATGATACAGTCCTCCTACTAGGGGACTATGGGTTCTGTTTGGCTAATGGATTCTACCCAGTTGGGCAAAGACACAGATCCCTTCTGGTCTCAAGTGTCCATAATTCTCTAGAGCTTCAATCTTCCCAAAGAAGATAGTGGTGAGAAGTATGTGAGAGACCAGGGCTCAGAAGCCCTCTTAGATCAATTCTTTTCTTTTATACTTTTCTCCCACCCTCAGTTCATAGAGTATTTAATCTGAAAGCAGGGCGCCTTGATTCTTTATTCATTCTTCAGAATAGAATGCTTAGCTGCTGATTCCTAGGCTTTTGAAATTCAAGTGTTATCTCTGCCATGAACCACAAAATATCTATTTTGGAACTCAAAAGCCAAAAATTGACTCTTTTCTTCCTGAAGTACCACTCTTTCAAGAACACTGGTTCTGATAGTCTACCTACCCA
The DNA here is from genome assembly GCF_002007445.2 of Ailuropoda melanoleuca. Classification (NCBI taxonomy): domain Eukaryota; kingdom Metazoa; phylum Chordata; class Mammalia; order Carnivora; family Ursidae; genus Ailuropoda; species Ailuropoda melanoleuca. The sequence goes on along the minus strand of NC_048220.1, from coordinate 69,757,829 downwards.
AATGCAGAAATTATCATAAACAGGAAATACTAAGAAAAAAATGTAACCTCCACATCAAAATATTACCCCAACATATTTAAAATTTCATTCTTGTACCTTCTTTTTGAACAGAGTAAACCTGTGTGTGTTATTTATCTATTGTGTATGGACTCTTGGCTGCGGTCATTATCCACTGGGTGTTTTCTATGGTGAAGGAAGAAATTTCTATCAGGAAAGGGACACCAGCAACTGCTGCTGACATGCTGTCAGGGTCATGCCAAGCTAGGGAACAATCTGCAGGCAGTTTACCAGCTCTTATGAGAATACCAATGCAGGAAGCAAGGTTTGGAAGATCTAGGAATACTGCACATCAGAATCTAGATGCTCAGTCTAAGTTGGACAGAAGATAAATACAGTTGCTAAATTAAAGTGACAACACAGAGCCAAGAGAGTTGAGGATGTACAAAATAGGGTAAAGGGAGAATGAAAGATGGAATTTGAAAGGATGGATTCAAATATAGTTGAAAGAGGGTGCTGGGTAAAGGATGATGTATTGAAAAAGAAGAAGGGGATGGGACAGAGTGCAGTCGACAAAAATTCTACCATTTACACTCATGAAATGGAAACTGATACATCTAGAACAACTGACCTTGGTAAGGCCATTGTGATTTCCAGTAGTGATTTCTCCTGTAACTGTAAAATAATTTAGAAAAATTTTAAGTTTGGTGATTGCATCCAGTCATTTCTCAGATCCACTGGACCTTGACTCCTCACTGCCGCACCCACACCCTGAAACACAGTTCCATTACAGTTCCTCATGATTGAAAAATAAATGTTATAAAATAGTAACTTATAAAAAAAAAAGAAAAAAAAACAGCTTGAAATTCATATTCCACTGAGTGTTTTAATTTGAGACTACATCACCTTACATTAAAGTGCTTGGCTTGCTATACCCATGTTTGTGCTCTCTGTTATGTTAAAAAGGAAGAATCTCCCAGAAATGCAAGTGAATCCATTAAATTAACATTTAGTTGTTATTCCATTCCATAAATCCAAAGGGCAGAAGTGTACATCTTGCATGAAAAATAACTGAGCTCTCTGCATGAAGCCATCTCAGAAAATCATTAGAAGTATTATTGATAGACTAGACTTTCAATAAAAAAAAAGAGAGATCCAAAACCATATCTTGCTCAGTGATATTCTGTATCATTTGGATTTGTGCTAATCTATTTTTTTTAAAGCCTACAATACTGACTGTTTGCCACTCAAAAAAACCTCAAATCTGCTTTGAAAATGCTATATGCATTCTACCATGTAAAGTTTTTGGACTGGTCTTTTCTCCAACCACAGTATTTGTCTTCTGATAAAAAATATTTACCAACTTAAACAAGTTTTATATCATGTTTGGTGCCTCTTTCCTGGAAAGGTCTCAGATCAGAGTTGACAGGGCAGATTTTAACAGCATGGAGGTATTTCTGTCTCATCCACCCTCACTTCAATTTGAAGAACTACGTGGACCTTAACTGACCTAGCCAAGTGCTTAAATTATAATCATGTCCCATACATTGGAAAGGCACATTTATAGAGGATGACAAATATATTCTGAAGGTGGTAACTTCTACCCCTAGTTACACAGGTGATATAAATCGGAGAAAAAGTAACATAAAATCATAATTTATAATAAAAAAAATTTAACACTTTTTCAGCCAAACAAAACAAAGCAAAAACCTTAATATTCTTTGCATTTCTAAGTCTGCAAAGTTTTATTTCTAGATAATTTTTATATTAATGTCTCTTCTTCTATTTAAAAATGCTTAAAGAAAAAAATCTACTGGAAATGGCCAGAAAATTAGACCTTGATAGAAACAGATAATTATGTCAATTTGTTGAAACTTAAACTTTTCTACCATAGCATAAACTACGTTATTTAGGAGCATTAAAGTACTGAGAGTTGTACATAAATTGTTTCTAAGAAGACAAAGAATTACATAGGAATTTCAGAAAAGCCTAGAAAAATTTAGAAAAATAATTGTGGCATGGCTTTCTGCAAAGCATTCCTCTATCCAAAAGAACACATGACTAAAATCACACTCTTGGGTCCTGTTTCCAATTGTACAATCAACAGTTTGGTGACAAAGGAGACCCGGCTGGTTGTTTTCCTCACTGCCTCCAAAATATGCTATGTATGAAGTATTAACCACCTTTTATGCATGTTTTATTATGGCCAAACATGCTCTCTCCCCATCTTTCAACCCAGCCTACCAAGCTTGCTACCAAGCTTGCAGGATACAGCTTAAGCCCTTCCTTTTCTGTGAGCCTTTTCCTGACTCAGCCCATGGCAATTCTTTGTTCCTTTGAATATGCTCATTGTTTAATATTGAGAAAATGTAGAAGTTAAACAAAATAAATACCATCCATGATTCCACTACTTAGAAATACTAAGTAAAACATATAGTATGGTACTCGAAGTGCTATGGAGAAAAATAACGCAGGTAAGGGGAGAGAGAGTGTAGGGGTAGGGGCATGGGCGCCCATTACATTTTCAAATGAAAAAGATTTCACTAGGGAGTAGCTTGGGGAATGAAAAACTCTTCTTCTTCCTGAAAAGGAGTTTCATTTCAGGTAGAGACAACCTGCCAAGCACATTCACAGAATAGAAAAAACCAAACTGACAAAATCCAGAATGACTGGAAAAAAGAATTAAGGAAGGGCAAAAGTATTAATATAAGAGAGGTTAAGAGGTGGGGGGCAAGAGACAAATTGTGTACGACCATAGAGGCTATTATAAGGACTTAACCTTTCCTCTGAGGAGGAAACTATTAGATGGTGCTACGCAGAAGAGTGACGGAACCTGACACCCCCGACTCACAAATTTAAGTGTGACACACAGCCTGCTGAAGAGGGTAAGAACAAAAGGAAGAATACCATTTAGGAAATTATTGCAGTAATCCAGGAAAGAGGAAAGAGTTTCACAGCTTCACCAGAGTAGTGTCAGTGAAGGTGGTAAGAAGTAGCTCTACCCTGGATATGTTTTAAAGAAAGAGCTGATAGTTGATTGAATATGCAATGTAAGAGAGAGAGCCATCAAGGCTGACTCTCAAAGTTTAGGACCTGGGAAACTAGGACAATGGGGTTGTTGCCAACCTAGATGGAAACACAATGGGAAAAAATACTTTATTGGAGAGGAGATTAGGAGGTTTGGAACATGTCAAGTTTGAGGTAACTTTAATACATCTGAACATCAAAGCCATTGTTGCAAACTTCATTGATAAGTAGAACTGAGCTGGCCCCCAAAATGTGCAAGACTTGAAAAAAATGAAGTCAAAGATAATCTGTACATTTAGAAGGGATATAAGAAAGACAAAGCTTGTGCTATTTCCTTGTTTGCTCTCTCCCATTTGTGCATGCTCCTTTTCTCTCTCTCATATTGAAAGAATTATAGATGAATATAAATAATCTTTGTAGAAAATAAATGAGTCCATATTGCAGAGAAATTAGGAGGTTTGATTCTATACTTTACTGCTAGTGCTCGCTTGCTCTTGGTGTCTATATCCTCAGAACCTGTTCCTGAACCAGTCACTCACAATTAACCTAGCAGTATCACCTGATGAAGAGCACAATGACCTACGCCTTAGGAGACTGTCTCTTCTCTGAGGTGGGTGTGAGCTGGCAAACAGTCTGAGACTTCCCAGAAGGGAGCAGTGAACCTGACAGGCACTTGACCTGGAGCAGCACATACTGATCTAAATCATTATCATCATAGAAATGAGATTTGATGGTTGCGTGTCCAGGTTTCCTGAGCCATTCCTCTAGTTGTTGTTATAGGAAAAAATTATGTTAACAGCTTGCCAATATTCAGGAAGAGTGAACTACTGTATTTTTTAAGTTTTCATTTTAATTCCAGTTAGTTAACATACAGTATTATATTAGTTTCAGGAGTACCATATAGTGATTTGACAATTCTATATATCACCCAGTACTCATCACGACAATGAACTATTGTATTTTAACTATCATTTCCATAATTTCATCCTTGGATTCCCTTAAAACTCTTGGGAGAATGCCAACATGTCACAAAGATTTATGAACAGCCAACTCATTAATTTTTTCTATGCTATTAAAAATGTAGAGCCTCTAATACTGGCCATTTTAATTTCTACTCTCACATAATTTATTTTATAATATGCCCATAATTATTCAGATTTTCCCATAAGTTATGAAATCTGAGATAATACCCACAAATATTTGTGGAAAATCTATCTCCAGTTGGTGAATGCTAGCTAAAAACCTATAATATCAGTCTTCAGAGGCTTTGAGAAGAAACATGAGCTTTATAGCACCCAGTGAAACCTATCTACTCTCATGCTGTCTGATTAAATGCTGCAACATTGAGTATCCTAAGATCAAGGTGTAAGTCCCTGTGAGGGGATATTCTGAATGCCTGGCCCAAGGAGACAAACACGGTGTAATACAAGTGTACTGCATTTAGTGCAGTGTGTGCAAGGTCCATAGTCATGCCTCGTGGGAAAAAATTCCTGCTCATCCACTTGCTGTGTAACTGGGCAAATCATTTAATCTCATGCTAGTTCAACATCTTCATCTATCAATTTATCATTTATCAAAAAAAGATTTGCATAAATATTGCAAACCTCATGGAAGAGTTTTAAAGATTAAAGAGATGAATCATGTACAGTGCCTGGCCTAGTGACAATACCCAACATACATTTATAAATATTAACTGTCAATATTATTATTAAAGGAGACGTCAACCTGAGATTAACTGCAGCATGCCAGGTTATTAGTTTTCTAGTTTTCAGCTTGACCAAATCATAGTTTGCTATCAACACTGGGAAAACAAGTTTGAATGATCTGATAGTCAAAGTACTAGGTAAATAATCATATTCATCTTTGTCATATTTATCCCTAAATAAGAAGGATTATGGTTGTGACATGAAGGCTGGACCTCTGCATTTTGTTCTGAGGTTTATTTTCTTAACTGAGTCTGAACTCTAAAAACTAATGCTTATTCCATAAATAAATAAATTAGAGACTTTTATTTTAAATGATATGACTAGGACAGCTAGAAAATAATCCTAAACAAGAAAGAACTTTAAAGTCTGAACAACAATATTTAAATAGAGAACTGTCTGGACACCTGGGTGGCTCAGATGATCTGCCTTCAGCTCAGGTCATGATTTCCAGGTCCTGGGATTGAGCCCCGCATCGGGCTCCTGGCTCAGCGGGGACTTTGCTTCTCCCTCTCCCTCTGCCCCTCTCCCTGCTCATGCTCTCTCTTTCTCTTTCTCTCTCTCTCTCTCTCTGTCTCAAATAAATAAATAAAATCTTTTTAAAAAATAAGTAAATAAAAATAGAGGACTGTCTAAGATGTAGAGCAAACATTTCAAGCCTAGAGCAAGATGGTACATAATTTGTGAAATCCAGTCATACTCACAAATGCAATATGTATTTCATTGAGTAACAGCTTCAATACTTCCTGTTTCTCCTCCCACCTCTTTAGCCATTCTATCTCAAGTCCTTCAACGTCTTCTCTGAACACTTCAACATTAAAACATTGTGTTCTCTAGAGTTTGGTCCATGATTGTCTTTTATTTTTCTCTACCCAGTCATATTGGGAAATGTCATAGATGTCATAGTATTAAATACCATTCCTATACTTTGAATCATCAATTAAGGTCCAGATAATTTCTTACTTGTAGTATTGCAATATACTCCCAACTAGTCATGGCCACCTTCTTTTTCAATGCCAGTTCTGCCAGCCGAATGACCTTACTTGTATGTAAATCTAATTATATCACTTCATTGCTTATAAATGTTGCCAATACTAGATATTCTAGTATTTGTGATTTTTTTAAGTCTTAAAAAATTTGCAAACATACGCAAATGTAGAGCAAATAGTATAACAAATCTTCATGTGCCCATTACAGTTCTGTAATATAATCAACTTTTTGTTACATTTTATATAGCCTTTTTAAAAAAAATTTATTGATGAAGTATTCTTAAACAAATTCCTAGGAACTCCAATATGTATTTTGTAAAAAATCAAAGAACATGTCCTCCTGTATTTGGGGTTATTTAACATGAGTTTGTGAAATATATGTCCATGTGGATTGAATCAAGTTTGTCTAGTTGAAACTATGTGATTACGCAATTTAAAATTATAGAAGTCCTCTCATCTTTTCAAAAGAATCCAACATAAATTATAACTGTTCTCAAAATATGGCTTCTACCTAAATGCATGTCATCCCCTCCTATCACTCCTTCTTTATTTTATATCATGCCCCCAACTACTAAGCACCATATTCTCTTTCACCCATGAAACTTTTCACAAAAACTTTCTCTACCTGAAATGCCCTGGCTTTTCTTCCTCCCACTATTTCATTCCTCAATTATCCATCTGGCAAATTCTTCCTAACCCTTCAAGGTATGCCTTTATTATAACACATCACACCATAATATTTAGTGAGAAGATACCAATCAAAACCAAATGCATTAAAACAATGAGATAACACCATACACTTATTAGAATGTCTAAAAATCCAGAACACTGACAACACTAAATGCTGACAAGGATATGAAGCAATAGGAACTTTGATTCTCTGTTGGTGGGAATTCAAAATGGTACAGTCACATCGGAAGACAGTTTGTCTATTTTTTACAAAACTAAAAATACTCTTACCACACAATTGAGCAATCATCTAAGTGAGTTGAAAACTTAACATCCGCACTATAACCTGTACACGGATATTTACAACAGTTTATTCATAATTGTCAAAACTTGGAAACATCAGAGGTACCCTTCAGTAGGTAAATGGATAAATTATGGTACATACTACTTAACAATAAAAATAAATGAGCTGAGGTACCTGGGTGACTCAGTTGGTTAAGCTTCTGACTTCTCAGGTCATGATCTCAGGATCCTGGGATGGAGCCCTATGTCGGGCTCCATGTTCAGCGTGGAGTCTGCTTGTCCCTCTGCCCCTCCCCTGACTTGGGCATGAGCGCATTCTCTCACTCTCAAATAAATAAAATCTTTATTTTTTTTTAAATGAGCTATCTTGAGTGCCTGGGTGGCTCAGTCAGTTAAGCTAAGCATCCAACTCCTGATTTCAACTCATGTCATGATCTCAGGGTTGTGAGATGAGTCCCATGTGGGGCTCCCAGCTCAGCAGGGAGTCTGCTTGAGATTCTGTCTTTCCCTCTCCTCCTCCCCCTGCTTGCATGCTCTCTCTCAAAAACTAAATAAATAAAATGAAATAAAAATAAGTAAATGAGCTATCAAGCCATGAAAAAACATAGAGGAATCTTAAATGTGTATTACTAAAAGAAAGAAGCCAATATGAAAGGGCTATTTACTGTACAATTCCAACTACACAACATTATGGAAAAGGCAAACTATGAAGAGTTAAATTATCAGTGGTTGCCAAGAGTTTAGAGGGAAAAAGGGATAAATAGGTGGTACACAGAGGATTTCTAAGACAGTAAAACTATTCTGTATGGTACTATAGTGGTAGATACATGCCATTATACAACTGTGAAAACCATAGAAGGTACCATGCCAAGAGTGAACCCTAATGTAAATTGTGGACTTTGGATGATGACATGTCAATATTGGTTCATGGACTGTAGTAAAGGTACTAGTCTTGTACCAGATGTTGATGGTGGAGGAGGCTACATATGTATGGGTGTAGGAAGTATATGGGAATTCTATTTTCCATTCAATTTTGCTGTGAACCTAAAACTTCTCTTAAAAAAAAATAAAGCCTATTGCTTTAAAAAAAAGTCAAAAAGGTCTCCACCTTGCTAGAACACATAAAATATATTTCATAATATTTCATTAACATTTCATAATATTCATATCAAAATACATGGAATCAGTAACTAATGTGACTAGACAATGAACTTATGGAGATCAGGGACCATATCATTCTATTATCTTTGTTTCTTCAGAGCCTAGCCCATCCCCAGGTGCATGGATTATACTTAGTAGTTATTAGGCAAATATAAAATCCTAGTTCAGACAAACTCTTTGACATAAGCAAATTCCTCTGAAAATAGCTGTGTAAATAGAAATAAGTACTATTTGTTTGCAATTGATTTATCATATGTCTAGATTTTAATCATCTTATATAATCAAATACTTGAAACAGGGTACAAACTGTAGTAAAATTACAAGGGAGAATGATGGATTCAGTTTCCACATTGATGCTTTTTGCTCACTACCTTATGCATCAATGAGTTCCTTGGAAACATGTTGGCCACCATGTAGACATAGTCCAAATACCCTACAGATATTATTACATACTTTAAAACTTAACCATTTTCTTTAAAGAGTAAGAGTGATTGCTGTTTTCACAGAAAGAAACTGAGTCTTTGTGAGTGTAACCAACTTTTTCAAAGTTATTAATGTCCATGATAGACTAACTTTCAAGCACTTCTCTTCGTTCTCCTTTGATATTCTATTTTCGAAGCAATGCATCTTCACACATATAGCTGGCAAAATTGAAATGCATAGTAATTAAGTGATTTATTCCAGGTCAGAGCAGAAGACTATGAGGTTGTTATGTAACCTTGGGGACTGACATGAGTGATTCTCTGTAGGCATCAACCATTGTGTAAGTTAGTAATTATAGACAAAATCACTTTCGTATTAACTATGGCATGGTTTCCAAATGAAACAGCAATAAGCAACTTTTTTTAAAAAAAAGATTTATTTATTTTAGAGAGACAGAGAGAGAGAGAGAGAGCAAGAGTGGGGGAGGGGCAGAAAGAGAAAGAAGGAGAGAGACAATCTCAAGCAGACTCCCTGCTGAGTGTGGAGCCTGATATGGGGCTCCATCCCAGGACTCTGAGATCATGACCTGAGCAAAAATTAAGAGCCTGCTGCTTAATCAACTGAGCCACCCAGGTGCCCCAGCAAGCAACTTCTTAGTAAGAAAGATGTCTAATACCAATCAAAAATTTCTTTCAAAAACTTTTTAAACTCACATTTTTCCACTATAATGTATCATCTCCTATGTAAATGAATATTAATAGAAAGAAGAATTTCAAAAACCGATTCACATAGCCAAGGATAAATGGAATCAAGAAACAATAGGAAATAGAATATACACATTTCCTTCCTCCCAAAATTATACTTAATTAAAACCAATAGGTTAGGCAACCTACAGAATGAGAAAAGATATTTTCAAAATATGTATCTGATAAAGGGTTACTATTCAAAATATATAAAGAACTTACAAAACTCAACACCCAAAACATAAATCATCCAATTAAAAAAGGGACCAAAGATATCAACGGACATTCTCCAAGAAGACATCCAGATGGCCAACAGACATGAAAAGATGCTCATCATCACTTACTATCAGGGAAATGCAAATCATAATAATGAGATATCACCTCATACCTGTCAGAACGGCTAAAATCAACACCACAAGAAACAAGTGTTGACGAGGATGTGGAGAAAAACAAACCCTCTCGCACTGTTGATGGGAATGCAAACTGGTGCAGCCATTGTGGAAAACAGTATGGAGGTTCTGCAAAAGGTTAAAAAGAGAACTACCTTATGATCCATCAATTACACTACTGGGTTCTTACCCTAAAAATACAAAAATATTAATTCAAAGGAATCCATGTATCCCTACATTTATAACAGCATTATGTATAATAGCCAAATTAGGGAAACAGGGGCGCCTGGGTGGTGCAGTTGTTTAGCGTCTGCCTTCGGCTCAGGGCGTAATCCTGGCGTTCTGGGATCGAGCCCCACATCGGGCTCCTCTGCTGGGACCCTGCTTCTTCCTCTCCCACTCCCCCTGCTTGTGTGCTTGTGTTCCCTCTCTTGCTGGCTCTCTCTGTCAAATAAATAAATAAAATCTTAAAAAAAAAAAAATTAGGGAAACAGCCCAAGTGTCCATCAACTGATGAACGATAAAGAAGATGTGGTGTATTCTTAGATGGGGTATTATTCAGCCATGAAAAACAATGAAATCTTGCCATTTGCAACAACACAGAGCTAGAGAATATAATGCTCAGTGAAATAAGTCAGAGAAAGACAAATACCATATGATTTCACATATACATGGAATTTAAGAAACAAAACAAATGAAAGGTAAAAAGAGAGAGAGAGACAAATCAAGAAACAGACTTTTAATTATAAAGAACAAACTGATGGTTACTAGAGGGGAGGTAGGTGGGGTGATGGGTTAAACAGGTGATGGGGATTAAGGAGTACACTTTCATGATGAGTACCAGCTGCTGTATGGAAGTGCTGAATCACTATATTATGTACCTGAAAACAATATAACATTGTATGTTAACTAACTGGAATTAAAATAAAAACTTAAAAAGATTAAAAAAGGAAAAAAAAAACCCACAATAGGTTGACGTCATTTTTGGATATTCTAAGTCCAGGACTCAAATACAGCTTGTTATTCCTATAACTAGTCTTCAATATAGCTCCACCCACTTCTGTCTTCACTGTGCTAGACATCCTTATGCTTCTCCTACTATATATTTTAATTTCAACTCCTTCTACTGTATCTGTGGAATTCCTTTCAATTGTTACAGTCCTATCTTCTGAATGTTCTTTCTACCTTCTTTATTTCTCTAAAATTGTCTTCTATACCCATTCCTCCTCACCAATTCTTGACCTCTTCAAATCCACTTCAGCTACTCCTTACCAGAAATATACCAAGGTTTATGTAATAATCAAGTTCTACTCAACATTTTCTCAAATGCCCCCAACTCTAGACCATTTACTTTCTTATCCCTTTCCTTGTCAGCACACCACACTGCTTTTAGTCTCATTAAATTTACAATCCCCCTTTCCCTTCCATTTCCCTACCTAGTACCCTAACTCTGGATCAATTTTATAAATAGCTCTCTATCTGTTCTTGTGTCCAAGAGGCTCAACACCTATGGGGAAGATCATGCAACAGTGCAGATTGGTGCCACTACAAATTCACAGTTCGCAATCTTAGTAAGATTAATTTCCTCCTCTAATACTGTCAGTCATTATCCCAAACTGCTTCCATTCTCATTAAGCTCCACAATGAATCTTTGCTACACACATTCGCAAAAGACAATCCTGCATCCTATTAAAACCACCTGGTATGATCTCTGTTAAATTACCATTACTACCTATTTTGTCCATAGTCACAGCCATTCCTATCAGCTTTCCCATAACCTCAAAGAGAAAGACCTTCTTCTTTTGCAAGGACAACCCTGTGTCTATGTCTTGAACTGTTCCCCTCTTGCCTTTTTATTCATTTTGTCCCAAGATCCTAATCTCTGAATTCATTTCCTCATTGGCTCTTTCCTTTCAGCCTAAAAACATACTCAAGCCTCTCTCATTTTACAAGGAGCTGCTATTGACACTGTCTCTCTCCTTGCTAAATACCCAATCTTCACAGAGGGGTACACTGTACTTGCTTACTTCACCTCCTCAGAGACCACTCAACATACAGTAATCTGGCTTCCACCACTATCATTCTACTGAAATTGCTCTTGCGCAAGGCACCAATGACCTCATATAACCAAATAAATACTTAGCTTTTTTGGATCCCTTAGATGCTTTCAACTGTTCATCACACCTTCTTTCTCGAAACTCTCTTCAATGTTTTTTTCTTTGATACTGTTCACTGGTGTTTTCTAATTCCTCTTTCCCACTCTCCCTTCCTCCCCCCTCTCTCCCTCTAAGTTAAAGTGTTTGTTAGGAAATGAAATTGTACACAGAATTAAAATTTGTGTATCATTAAATAAAATTAATCTTTCAATATAGGAGCTTAGAGTATAGAAAAGCATAGGTTATCCTTGTAGGATAGGGCAGCAGCCAAGTTCAGAACTAATATCCATGATTTCTAACCAAAAAGTTATTTCATCTTAGTTCTACCTAGCTGAGTGGATAAAACTTAGAACAAGCTGCCAAAATAGGCATCTATGCAAATAACTTCAACATGAGGTTTTGTAAAGTCTAAACCATTACCCCACTATTCAACTGGGCCTCAGCTGCTGAATATATTTTAATTCCCTCATGAGACTTCTGCCCACATAGGCGAGCACCTATCAGAGTGATTCCCTGCCCCTCTCCTCTCCCTTCTTTGTTTCTACTGTCTGTATCTAAGGAGTACCTGGAATAAAAAGTTGCTATAAGACTCATTACATACCCACAAGTTGTTGGCTCCCTTTTAACCCATGGTTTTATTTCTACCCGGCATTTTAGTAAAAGGGCCAGCGCATACTTTTCTTTTTATAAGCTAGATTAAAAAAAGAAAATTCCAACTGTTGAAAACAAAATGGAATAACAAGCAGAGGAATTGATGGAAGGGGGTGTTGGCAATAATCTCCAAGTACACTCCAAGTACTCCACAATCAATTAATTTAGCAAGTGACTATTTTAAAATGCAAACACTCCCCAGAGCTGCAAAATATATCAATTATTTTTCATAGCACTTACAACTCTGAAATATCTTGTTTGTTAACTTGTTCCTGTTTCTCCTCACTGAAACTCAAGTTCCATGGATTCAGAAACTTCATTGGTCTTTTTGACAGCTGTACCCACAATACGGATACTCGATACACATTTTTTGAGTAACTGAATGAATTCTTAACTTCTATTTAGTATTTTAAGGAGTGAATTTTAACTTCTTATATAAAAGTCTTGGTATTAATCAAGAGGTGTGTGTACGTGTACTTGTATGTTTGTGTGCCACAAAATTTGTCTACTTCACAATATTCCTTAAGATCTTATTGGCACTTGTGCATAACTGAAAATCACCTTGGTTCCAAGGTCCTGTACTTTTAATGCTTGGAAGAGCAAGCAAACACATTAAAGGATAATACAGAATAATAATAAAAATGGAAAGTCTGGACATACGCTAACCTCTTGGTCCAGGACACTCAGTACATTTCCAATACTTCTACATGTCAAAGTCCAAAAAACAAGTGAAATTCACTAAGACGGTCTGTGTCTTAAAGTCTTAAATTGCTTGAAAATAACCTTTGGTTGGGAAGAATCTCAATTCAAAAGGGAATAAAGACTTAGTGTAAAATTTTGCACCTGGAGTTGGTTATAAAGCCAAACTTTGCAGGGCTTAAATCATGTGGTGATGCTGCAGCCAAGCAAATATGAGTCCAAGAAATTAAATGACAATACTGTGTTGGATCTGGAAAGTGATAACTAATGTAACAGCTGTTTCTTCTTCAAGATTGTTAATATGAAGATAGAATGTTTACATTTTCTCATTTTAAATATTGACTTTTGTTCATCTTACTAGTCAGGCTTACCAGAGTCATTTGCTGTTAGATGTATTTTGCACCATTGTAAATATATCTACTTCAATAAATTATATGACTTTTGATTAACTCTCCCAGGTACCACAAAATGGAACTGTTTGAAAAGCTTGCCAGCTTTGTCCACTCTCTTCTCATTAAATGTATGATACTACAACAGGAAACAAACAGCACCAGCCCCCATAATGTCCTTCCGTTTTTAACATTCAGGATGACGGCACCATAGCGTTGGTGGTATAGGGGTGAGCATAGCTGCCTTCCAGAATGACTACACCATGTGTTTAAGTTCTCTTTTCACTGAGGCCAAAATAGAAAAGACATTTCTCAGGGATAGTTTCAGGTACAAAAGTTAAAAGATGTATTATTTAATGTAAGGTGAATAAAATACATTAAGATTATTAGTTACAAAATAAGTTTTTTCTCCTCTGTGATTTATTCATTTTAAAAACATACTCAAGAATAATAAAGAAAAAGCTGACAAATTTAGATTTTATTAAAAAGTTTAAGTAAATTATCTATAACTGTATATAATACTATTAGGATTTATTTAAGTATTCTGTGATTGCTATCTGATTATTTAGTGCTGTTTCTTCCTCCTTCTAAAAATGTAGTCCATTTCCCTGGCCATAGAGTAAGCAACTGGCCCAGGCTTGGTAAAACCTTTATAATCACAGTGTCCCACCCTAGCAATTGGATAGGATCTGTCATGTGACCTAAGGCAGGCCAATTAGAGTCCTTCCCTAGGGTTATCTGGCAAAACTTCACATAAGACTTTCTTCTCTATCAGAGGCTATAAGGCTATATCCCCAAAGATAACAGCAGTCTTATTCCTCACTACATGGAGAATCAAAACAAAACAAAACAAAAATGGCCTCAACCTAGAGACCAGTCAAGGTAAGTAAATGATAGTAAGTGTTAATGTTATCCAGGTCTTTCTTTCTCAACCTTGACCAAAGACCTACAGGTTATCTGGCCATGCAGCTACTCCATTTGCCATCTGATAATTCTTCCTATTTGTCTTAACTGGTTTGAATTGGATTTCAATCACTTTCCACAAAAGAAAACCTAACTAAAATATTGCCTCTTAAATAATTTCATTAAGAATGCATTACATCAAAGTTATTTTTTTTCTTAAAAAGAGCTATTTAGGGGGTGCCTAAGTGGCTTAGTGATTAAACAACCAGTTCTTGATTTCAGCTCAGGTCCTGAGATGAGCTCTGAGTGGGACTCCATGCTCAAAGGGGCATCTGCTTGAGATTCTCTCTCTCTCTCCTTCTGCCTCTGCCCCTCCCCCACCATGTGCTCTAAATAGATAAATAAATAAGTCTTCAAAAAAAGTTATTTCATCTGTAAAGCATATTCCAGGCAAGAGCTTTAGAGAGAGACAAAATTGAAAACTTAGTTCTTCATTTACAATCTGTGTGACTAGACAAGTTACTTATGTTCCCTTGGCCCCTGTTTTCTCCCCCACAAAGTGGAGATCATGACAGCACGGACCTCAAAATTTCTGTGAGGTTAAAATTATATATGTGTTCACAGCCCACAAAAGCTAAATTACTCTGTTTCCTAACTTACCGATGAAGATTCAGGGGTTCAGAAAGGTTCAGTAATTTATTTGACCAACAAAAAAAAAAAAAAAAAAAAAAAAAAAAAAAAAAAAAAAAAAAAAAAAAAAAAAAAAAAAAAAAAAAAAGAAAAGAAAAGAAAAAGAAGAAAGAGAAAGAAAAGAGAAAATAAAAGAAGGAAAGGGCAGTGTCAGAATTATAATCTAGTCCTATTTGTCTACAAAACCTCTATTCCTTCAGTAGGCTGCCACAAGGGATAATGAAGAGAGGAGAGGAAGAAGAGGATATGAATAGATTTCTAGATGCTATGCCTAATTCAATCCTTTAGAATTTAGCCACATCTGGTACACATGTCTTATGAATTAAGGAACTTATACTGAAAAGCATCTCCCATTTGGGTAAAGGCTTTAAGTAAGATGAGTTTTATCCATAACACAAAAGTTGGAGCCGGAGCCTCAAAAAAGCCAAGGACAAACAAATGCATGCAACTCATCCATGCTTAACTACTGGTATAAACAGTCTGATTTCTATGCACATCTGCTTCAGCAGTATATACAATACCTCTTCTTTATTTTAATATCTAAATGTGGTAACTTATAGTTCATTACATCGTTGAAGACTTCGAAAGAACTCCCTAGCATGACTCCCTAAATGGAGAAAGTATGGCTGCAGCAGGACCTTACCCAACCTCATCCCCTAATCCTTTATCTTTTTGTGTGTATTTAACACATAACGTTAAAAGTTAAAAATCATTTCCAAAAATCATTTATAAAGCTAAAATGCTATTTGAATTGTTGAATTCAACTACATTTACTCTCTCAGCCCTCTCCTTGTCTTCTTCATTGTCTCCTACTGTACTTATCACAATCCCAGATGTCATTCTACCTCACAGACACTCAGAAACTAGCTAGCTAGAGACATTCTCATCAGTTGCTTAATAAATCCATCAGGAAGACAGTGAAACAGAGATGTCCAAATTAGAACTGCCAGTTGATGAAGACAACATGGCTGCTGATCATCCCTTTACCACCAGCAAATTTACATATTACTAAGGGGTCAAATTGCTGCCCTATTCTGATACCTATTGCTGCTCTATTCTGATACCAGAATGTGAAAAGTCCTTAATATAAGTTAATAATTTATAAAATACAACAATAAAGAGGGCTTTCAATATTTGGATTTCACATGGATCCTAGGATTAGAGTAGACAGATCTGGCAAAAAGGTTTTAAGATACACAATATGGAAATTACCTACTGGCATTATAAGTGAGTGTTTTCCAGGTGAGGACCTCCTTTGATAAAACAGGGTCCAGTCCTTCAATAAAAGAGCCCTGGGCACAACTTTCTAATGAGAAAGGATGGTTTCAAGTGTAGCTCAATCCAACACCCTCAAGTGCCCCACTCCTTCTGAGTTATCACTTCGATTAATATTGCTTTTATTACTGTTGGCTCCCAGCAAGATATTGCCCTACTTTTTATAAATGCAGTATTTCATTAGCTCCCACTATCACAGCAAGATAGGCTAGAATTGTCAAGGTGAACATTATGTAATACTAAGAAAAAAACACACTAGGAAAATACAAAAAAAAAATTGTCTCAGAATGTAAAATAAAACTTTTTCCTTGTTTGTCACAGTTTTAACCAAGGCTTCATAATTGAGGGTAACTTTCTGAAAAACTCTTAAAAGCTACCAGATACTCCCCAACTCTTCAACCAAAAATGCTATGAGGTGGGAGATCTAGTCCTTCCACTTTTATTTTCATCCAGGGGATTCTTTTAAAAGAAAGTGCCATCCTTTTCTCCCTCAGCTTGTTACAGACTTGTTGCTTCTTACACCCATATATTCAGCTTGTTACAGTCTTGTTGCTTCTTACACCCATATATCCACCACACAGAAGGAGAGCCTTCAAGAAAAAATACCATAGATGATGGACATTAGCTCAACTGTGACAATCTCAAGACTCAATATGGTGCCTCCTCCGGAGTAGTATAGGAAAAACTGTCATGTTTCCTCTGGAGTTAGGGGTATATTTGAATCAAGAGACCAGACCACATTTCTTTCAAGGATAATTCTGAATGCTGAAGAATACCTGGATTGTCCCATGATTACAGACCAGGGACAAAGGCCAAAGTAGGACAAGTCTCCTTGGTGTAATAAAGATGCACAAGTTTCCTAATGACAAAGTAGATGCCACAGGAATAACAAATTCAAGCCATTTTGAAGGTATCCCATCCAAGAAAGATATCTGCTAAATGAAGGTAGCCAGCAGTGGGAGACTGAGAAAAATTCACAGAATATCCCACTGAGAGCTGGTCACCTATGTTAGAGACTGTGCAGAGGCTCTGAAGAATGCACATCTGGGTCCACAGAAAACCTAGAGATTTAGTATCATCATCAGAGAGGACATGGGGTGAAGAAAAAAAAACTTAATAGCTTAGTGACTTATTTTTGTACTTTTCTTCTAATTACTCCTCCCAGGGCTAAAACTTTAGAGAATCCAGGAACACACATTGAAGATGAAGAAAAAAGGAGAAGAAGGAGGAAGAAAAACAAAGAAGGAAGAAGAAGAAAGAAAAAAGAGGAGGAGGAAGAGGAGGAAGAAGGAGAAAAAGGAGAAGGGGGAGGGGGAGTAGAAAGGAGAAGAGGAGAAGGAGGTGGAGGAAGGGAAGGAGTAGGAGGTGGGGAAAGGGAAAGAGGTGGGGAAAGGGGAGGAGGAGGAGAGGGAGGGGAAGGAGGGGGAGGGGAAGGAGGAGGAGGAGAAGAAGAAGAAAGAAGAGAAAAGAAGAAGACAGAAGAAGAAAAAAGGGAGAAGAGGAGGAGAAGGAAGGGGGAGAAAGAAGAGTAAAAACACAGTCCACACTTCTTTTTCCCATGGAAGGTTCCCAATTCATGGATCAGGTTTATTGAGGATGACAGAAGATGTTTTGGGGTTTGAATGGGGGGACTAAAGTTTTCATTAAGATTGGAATGGACCTCTATTACTTTAAAAATGGCCTTCATTATCAGAATCAGATTGTCCTTATAGTTGAATGTGACTGAAAGTTTTGACATCTGTATGAATCACAGGTTTTCAAGGAAAGACAAATGGGGAATTTAAGAGAATATTTTTAAAGGTTGAGAGGCTAAAGAAAAGTGAATTCACTCAGTGCTTATATCCCATCTAACTCATCTTAATTAACTAATTATGCATATAAATGAACAAGCTTGCCTGTCCCTCTAGTACTTCATGTCATGTTTTGTATAAACAAAATATGCAATATATTTAGAATACTTAAGTATTCTACATTGAGGCTAGCACTGAAAACTCATCAGACAAATTAATATTATTGACCTGGACCCAGAAAAACCTTCAGTTCAAGCTTCTTGTCTTATTGATGAAAGTTAAAATTTACTAATAAACCATATAAGGTTCTTCACTATCTAATCTCAGTTTTTTTCTCTTTTCTTACCTCCCCTCACTCACCTTGGATGCTGAGCCCTTAAAAGAACATATTCCCTCTGTCATTCACAACACAATGCCTTTTCACATCTCCGAATCTTTGTGTTCAGTCTTCTCTGTTCTTGAAAGTCCCTCTCCAGCCTGTTCTGCCTTTTCAGCCCCTAGTGACCAAGGATAAATGTTTCCTCCACTACAAGCCCTAACTAAATCCCATAGGCAGAACCACTTGTGATCTGGTTTGTCTCCTGCTGCACCTTGCTCAGATTGCTAGGAAGTATAGCGTTTACCCCACTGGCATTCAGCTAGTTACTTCAATGAAAGGTCTCCTAAGCCAAACCATGAGGAAAACAATTTGTCTCATTCACCTGAATCCCTAATTCACAGTTTCTGCACACACAGAAGACAAGCATTACACACTTATTCAATGTAGGAATGAATAAATGACCACAGACAAAATTACTACAGTAATAAAGCCCACGTTTTCCTTTATGCTGAGGATGCCTAGTGCTACCAGATGCATAACCAAGGTACTGGTGTAAAACAAAAACAAACAAAAAACAACAAAATACTTGCAACCAGCCTACAGAATGACATGTTTTCTGACTCTTTCACTTTATGAACAAGAAAAATGAAGCCCACAGAAGTCTGGGAATAATCCAAGACCACTTAATAATGCAGTGTAAGCATCAACACTGGAACCTAGTCCTTCTGATCACTAACTGTAATCAGACTTTTTAGACTTCTCTACAGCTTCCCTCCAGATGGAAGCACATGAGAAAAGAAATTTTTGTCAATATTGTTAATGGATGAACCTCCAGTGTCTAGAAAGTACCTGACATACAGGCATCCAGTAAATATTTATTTCCTAGATGAATAAATGAATGCAAAAGTTGTATCTAGTAGATCTTGAAGCTAAGAATCCAAGTTTAAACAAATTGAGAGAAAGCAGAGGTAGCACTGCAATTCCAACTGCAAGGTGTTGAAGCCTCAGCTATTTAAAGATTAATTTCTTCTTTTCTTTTCAAGCAGTATTTTATTTCTTATTTTGGGGTGTATGTGTGTGTGTGCGCGCGCGCGTGCGTGTGTGTGTGTGTGTGTGTGTGATTTTGAGAGTAATTAACCCTAAGAAATTTGTATTTCAACAACTTAAGATGATCAAGAGGAGCTTATATTTAAATGGCAATGCTAGTAATTCATTACTCTGGAAATGGTTTTCTTAAGTATCACTGTAAAAAGTATAAGGGATGACTGACTGAAGGAAAAAAAAAGGAAGTACAAGTTTGCAAACTTTCATTCTTAAGTATGGAATTAATGTTAACACCTAAATCCAAAATGTCTGTGGGCCTCTAGAGTGGGTCCTTGTGACAGCATCAGACCTGGAGCAACTGGCAACATTATGTGCTCTGGGCCTGAGCCACCTGCCCTGCCCTTTGGAGAAGCAGGAAATTATGAGAAATAGTCATGGGTTAGAAAAATTTGTGGAGGTGGCATCCTTGGAAGGATCTGATGACAGCACCAGCTGCCATAGCACTGTGATCTGGCATTTCCAGTGAGGACAAAACTGAAATCTGTCTGCCATGCCAGAAAGTGGGGGCGGCAAGAAAATAGGTACAATTCATGAAGTGAAAATTTGGAAAGCATTAAATCAGGCTTTAAAGAGTAAGGAAGGGATATTTTTTTAATACTACAAATAAATTATCTTCTTGACATGTGATCTGATGTCTATCAACTTTCAAAGGGAAAGCTGAGTGTCAGGTAAGCAGTGAACCTTCTCCAGGCATGTGCTAGAATAACTGCACTGCTATTGTTTTTGTTTGATTTCTTTATATCCCAATTTATCTTGCAAGCCATGTACAGCATTCCTTCACTCAGAAGATGCACGTCCTGTTCAATTTAAACCAAAAAGACAGAGGGCAGTGAGAGGATGTCAGAGGACTTCTCACTTAGAAAACTATTATTAAATTCTTAATCTGCTTGTGGAACAAAGTCCCAGGACCATGTTTTCCCTGAATATATTTCAGTAGAGATAAAGTGGTTGCTGTGTTGCCTCCCTGCTGAATATCTCATGTCAAAATAGACAAATTTTTCTGTGTAGTAATTGCTGGTCTCAGTCCCCAGAGAATCCAAGGACAGAGCTAGCTTGGAGATTTAATAACCTATAATTATACACACCTCCAGCATAGTATCTGGGATCTCTCTGTTTACATAAGATGAAGTCTGTGTTTTCTCATTGTGATTTTGGGATTTATTAAACCCTTTTATGCTGTATTCGTGAATAGTCTAGTCTCAATTTCACTTATGACAAACCTCCCCATATCTTCCACCAGTCAGATGTATATTATTAGAGAATATATAGAGCGACGAGTTACACTTTGCACATTGCATCATACCTTATTGTTTCTTTAACACTGTGAACTCTGAGTGCCCCCAAAATAAAAGTTTAAATAATCATGGTGTGGGTGGAACCCAGGCAACAAACATGATAATTTGGTATAGGAGGAAGTGAAGGAAAACAGTTATATAAGGGGTAGGGAAATAGGAGGATTAGGATCAAGATGATTTAACCTATTGCAGTAAGATAGTAGAATTAATTTAGTGAGCAAGAGCAATTGCCTGATTTTTTTCTCTTTTTTCTTCTGACATTCCTTGTTCCTATGAAGTAAGTGACAAGGGACAACATCTGGAAAGGAAGAGAGCTGGGTTATGGGTAATGTGGCAGCAGCCTACTGGCTGCCTTTCAGATATGTGCCGGATGAATGCACGTTGCAGACTTGTCTGATATGACATTTGGATATTCACTTAACAGGATTACAAAGAGTACTCCAAAATGTACATTTTTGTAATTAGTTCTTTCAAATGAGTTTGCTTTATGTTGTTTCCCTGATTTCTAATCAACCGGAAGTGAATATTTCCATAGAGACTTCCTGATGTTGAGTAAAATGAAGCATAAAAATCTTTCAATCAAATAAGCATGTAACTCTTGGAGACTGACAAACTCATCTTTAAAGACAGATTGAATCTAATGATTTCTCTCTTAAACTGGCAGTTAAGGGTAACAACCAAAGTGAAAGAGCTTCTATTAAATATAATTACTTCTTACAGAAACTACAAGTCAAGTTAAAGTATGGATTCTATGCTTGGACTTGCCAAGAATTAAGTTTGTATTTATCTTTAGCTATCCTCCCAAAGCTTTTGTGATTTGGGTTATAAAACTTGAGTTTGGCATGTAAGAACCCTCAATATCTAGTCCCTACTCACCTTTCCAGATTTATCCCTTCATAACCTCAGGTCTTCCTAATCTTTCTCCTCCCTTTGGGCCCTTTGTTCAAGCCTAGCAAACTCCTATTCTTCTTTCATTTATCAGTGTCTTTTGTGTACGTTAATTCTTCTGCTTTGAATTGCCGCTTCCCTCTGCCACTGCTGGGCAATTCCTACTTCTCCTAAAACATGCCCTATTTGCTTTAGGCTGTTAGTACCTCCCCTCTTTTTGCATTAACAGGATTGTGTTCTTATCTCAGTTTGTGTGTGTGTGTGTGTGTGTGTGTGTGTGTGTGTGTGTATACACACACATACACACATTTGTATCCCAGTCATTATAGCACAAAGAACCCCAAGTTGGGAAGAAAATTCCTATGGGGAAAGTCCTGTATCTCAGTCATGCCTGTATCTCCGTTACATGGAAACTAGTACAGAAGAGGAGCCCCAGAAAATTCTTAACTGTTCTGTAATACTGGGCCAGTCACTTTAGCTCTCCAAGCCTCAGTTTCCCCAACTGTATGTTCGACACAGTAAAAATCACTAAATGATGAAATTTCAAGAATGAAATAATAAGTATAAATGCACCGTGCTTACTCAAAAGTATCGTGTGAACGTGAGGAATCAAAGACTAGAAAACTGTTTCCATATTGTTACTTCTCAAATATGTCCTGAATATTAACATTTTAGTTGCTTAAAACGCATGCTGGTTTTCTCTTGGCATTCTTTTGTTCAATAAAGTAGGGGAATCCAAGTTTAAAAAGCAATCCCTTTCTCATCCTTGAGGCTCAAAAGGATGTTTTCATTTTGAAGTTTATAAATAGAGCTTATAATTATTTCTATTTTCTCCTGATATTTCCCAAATAACAGCCACCCTTGTTTTAGAAGCTTTTTGACATTTGTAATGATCTCTGAGAGTCTCAAACGAATGAATAGGTTATTACCTAAAGATTTTAAGTCTTCCTTCTCTTCCATTGCTGGTCATTAACTCAGGTCCTGAGGACTGGAGGTCAGGGGGAGTTTATTTTTAAACACAGTTCACTTAAGGTCATGACAGGATAGATGAGAACTTTTGAAGGAAATGAGGATCTACATTGTAAAAAAGAGAGTGATGCAGGAAGAATGAGTCTTAGACAACTAAGAACATTCTGGTCATAGAAAAATACATTTGACTCTGGAAGCTGGTCTTAAGCATTGCGTCAGTCTTCCTATGTTCAAGACCCTTCAAGCATTCCAGAAAGAGACAAAGGCCATGCCCAAATCAATCTATTTGTCTTTAGAAGTTTTGAGTTGCTTTTGGAAGATTTATATAAATCTTCAGTGTGGAGATCCTAAGACTTTTTTTTACTGTTCTTAGGACTGTTCTATTAGTTCTGTGAATTCCGATCTTGGCATAGAGGAGTAGTCCTGTTTGACACTATTTATAAATAAAGTCATTAGTTTTTAAAGGAAAAAGCATGTTATAAGATTTGTTTTTGTTTGGTTATTACTTTTCCATTACTTTTACCTATGTGAGCATTATTCACAGGACTGTAAGAAGGTAGTGTCTTCCCATCTGGAGGAATACTCATGGGTATTCTAAAGATAACCTTTTTAATGGGATGAAATAAATCTCTGTAAAGAGTCTTAGTCCCATTTACTTCAATGTGGTATGCTTTTATCTTTAAACTACTGAAAAGATTACTTCATCTTTAAAACAGTATTTTCTAATTCAGGAGTACAATAAAAAATACAGCATTGCCAGTGTGGAGGAATCATGCTGTATACCAAGGGCGGAAAACACTAAACGATGTCAACGAATTCCCCCAAATGTCCAACAGCTATTTCCCATAACTAACTTGAAACAAGTTTGTCAAGTAAATGAAGATTAATTGAACTTTACTACCTACACCCAAATTACTTCATTTGGTTTAAGCCTCTAAGATCTTGGGTGTTCTAAAATCCTTCTGTATACAATAATAGACTAATTCTTGGCTGAAAAAAAAAACTACCTGTGGTGGTCAGCTTTATAGAAAAACAATACAATCCAATTTACTGGCAATATTACACATAAATAATTTCTCAGCTTAAGCAAGCATGAGAAGCATCCCTTTATCCAGGGATTCTAAGCATTGTTTAGTCCTTCTTCCAAGTTATTCAATAAAGAGAGAGAGAAAGCTTTGCTGTTCTACCTGGCTTTATCTTCTCTACTTTTAAATCAGCAAAATAAAATGCTTTTCAAAAATCTAACACTGTTACTTAAAATGGCCTCCATGGCCCTATAAATGCTCCACTGTTCATACTGAGATTGTTCCCTCATAGCTTAATCTCAGAAGAGCTATAATGACACAACCTCAGATAAATAAATACTAGCACGACAATAAAAGTGCTGTGAAAAATTTTGAGAAATATCTTCTTAAGATAGCCACAGAGCAGAAGTGTTTCCAAGGTTTATACATTTGTGGAGTCGATTTTTACAGGTTTTGATTTGGGGCTTACTTTGTGTTTGCTTTGATGTTATGTTTTATTTATCATTTTTGTTTTGTAGATTAGAAAATAAATAATTAGTTTCCAGGAAGTCTCTGTTAAGAATTGTATCAATCATTTCGGGGCTCCTGGCTGGCTCAGTTGGTTAAGCATCTGCCTCTTGCTCAGGTCATGATTCCAGAATCCTGGGATCATGGACAGGTGTTAGATGCCCCCGTTCAGTAGGGAGCCTACTTCTCCCTCTCCTTCTCCCCTTCCCCCACCCATGCTTGCTCTTTCTCCCTCACATGCGCTCTCTCTCAAAGATAAAATCTTTTAAAAAAAGAATCATATCAATCATTTCATTACACACATTTGTCCTGCATCAATTTGAACCCTCAATGGAGTCAATTATCCTGTCAAATTTCTAGGTTAGTTCACAAAGAGTTGAAAGAGGGAGGTCTCGAAGTTGCCATAATCTGAAATGGACATAATGAGATATTACTGGACATTTTATACATCATTAAGCCACAGTCTAATTCTAGGAAGTTGCTCATATAAGTAAAGAAGTTCCCCGTTGCCATACGCAATAGAAAGGTAAATCCAGCACCACAATTATTTTCCCTTCCTACACAGAAACTCTTGTTTGCACATGTGTTTACTTTGGAAGGAAAGAGTAAGATTTAATGAATAGTCAAAATGCTTAGCTCTATTTCTGTAAAGAAGTAATGATTAACAGCACACAACATCTTCAAGCTGTCTGCCAAAAGCTGAAGGAATTTCAAAGAGGAGTAATATATACAGGTTTGTTGGAGTTTTTTTAGTTTCCTGTACAAACCCATGCTCTCGTTTCCTTAAGTGATGGAGTTCAATTATTAAATGCAACTGAGGAGTCCCTAAGTCTTAGCAAAGAGCCTCAACAGTTGTACCATCAGACCTCATGGAGCTGCACTGAATGCTACTGAAACTCTAGAGAACTGGTGGAAACACCGATAGACCTCTGTTTTCATGGCCCAGCTTCTTCAAATGTTTTTGTGGGTTTTTTTGTTTTTTTGTTTTTTGTTTTTTTAGTGCCTTATGGCTTCTGCTTAGTCTCTTGGCTTCTGACTCATTAATCTCCATCTTTTTATGGGATTCACATTCTCAAAAATTATTTCTGAACAGTTCTGATTTGTTCAAACAGTCATTATTCATTTGTATCTTTGGAAAGGGAAAATTTAAAAAATATCTGCATTACATTTTGTGGTCTAAGTGAAACCACCAAATAGGAGACAATGTCACAGGAAAAGCAGGAATCTAAGGAGCTATGAAAAAAATTCTTTATTATAATCTTCCTACATTATCACCAAACTGCTGATTCTTTCCTTATGTTCCACATTGTTCTGGTACATGAATCTGTCACTGTGTGACTTTCTTGTTTAAGGCCCTTACTCTCAATCTGCTATTTATTTATTTGATCAAATCATGCTTTAAGAAAAAAACTCTGTCACAAAAAAATTTTTTTTCCCAGATTCCACAATTGGTCAACTAACTGCTGTACAAGATTCACCCCTCTCTAATTTGAACAACCAGTCTCTTGTCTCTTTCCATTTAGTATATTCTTTTCTGGTTACGACAAAGGCAAGCGTGTGTTTTTACATACTGAATAGAATCTGAGTTCATACAGATTTTCCCCTTATCAGATAGAAACATGAACATAATTGTACTTTCTGGAGGCCAACGCCAAGTATTGTCTTAATCAACAATCAAGACAGTTCCTGGGTAGTAGTTTCAAATTCACTGTACTTGAGCTATATTTTACTACAGGAAGGAGCATATCCTACTTTCTAATTCTCCCATTTATTCATTTTTTTCAGGTCCTTATTACCATTATGCCTTCCTACTTTATTAGCATACTTTTCCATTCCAACATTTATTCTGCACCTGACACTTTTCCCCTTTCAGGAAAAAAAAAATATCGTTTCCCACTTTATTCTTAAATTAGGGGAAATCTGTCATTTTTATTTCTTTTAAATCTGAAGCTTCCAGAAGAGAAAATTTCAGTTTACTTAATTGCTCTAGCAATACTTGAAAATTTACCATTTTTTGTAAACTGCCTATATATTTATTTTATAACAGAACCTATAGGACAGAGAATCTTGTAGTATGCAATTTGCCATCAACATGTAATTCACCTATCTTCAATTTATCTACTATTCACGCTACAAATGGCATTTTCTCCCATTTTTTTAGCATAGTAATTTAATCATCAGTATAGGAAAAGTAGAAAATAAAAATGAAATAATAATTTTTGAAGACTACAGACCAATTGTTCTTGTAGAATACCTCTCTTTGGAATTTTTATAATACTTCCTCATAATTAGATTCAACTTTTGCATTTTTCCCAGGAATATTACTTAACTGATATGTGTCCTTCTGAGTGCAGCATATCTAGAGGTACATGAGTTCAATTTGTTTGATGTGACAGGTTTGATTCCCTAAAAAGCAAGTTCTGATAGGGAGGCTAGTATGAAGTCATTTTATCAAGAAGCATTCTTGGGACCACCACTGGAGAAAAGAAAGAAAGAAAGATGGATTCAGTACAGAGAGAAGTTAGGCTGTGATGCAATCTCAACAAAAGGCTCAGCCACCCTATGGGGCAATGTCAGACTATGATGGCACTTCAGAATTGTCCAGCACTGGAGCAAGAGGACCAGGTCTGTAGGCACCTGCCTCAACCAGTCATTGGATGAGGACCACAGTAGGAAGGGGGTGTGCCTGTGTGTGAAATGACCTCCTCAGCCAATACAACTCCAGAGAGCTGACAGCTGGAGCTGCCTGACTTAAGTACTCTAGCCGTGGGAATGCATTCTTCAGTCCTGAGGAGAGATTTGCTGGCACACCACAGTACCCACTGCATCCCTTTAGTGGTAGTGGTAACTCTGATCACTATTTAGCTATAATATTTCTCCACTCTAAAGGTACCTTATTCCCCTTTGCAATTAATAAGTAATAATATGGGGGGGGAGGCTTTGGCATTATACGAATTTTGTGTACCCCACACACACACAAACTTTCGCCAAATGATTTTAGGGTCCATCAAGGATTACTGGCTCAATCTGTCCTCAAAGCTATGATAGACTAAAATGTGGTTTTCTACTTGATCATTGTTTTATATTAGTTGGAATTCCACTACAAAGATCATTCCTTTTCTTCTCATTTTATTAATTCACTTAACCTTTATTAGTAGTATATCAAACTATATTTTAATATAATGAGATATAATCCAATAATATCATTATTTATTTTGATACTAAAAGTATCCTATATTGAGCCAATAGGGTATTCATTAGTCTGGCTTTGTGTTCACTTGCAATAGTTAACTATTTTCCAAGAAGCTTTACATAGCCTCCACTACAAATAAAATACTTTTAACTCACAGTATTTTCAAGAGATAACACGCGTCAATATAAGAATTCAAACTAGACAAGACTTATCTAGAAAGAACCCATAAAATTATACTTAAGCCTCCTATTTTTCAGTATATAATTATAATTGAAAATTGTTTAACTAACATTCAGTTATGAGTATATTAAAGAGAAAAATAAAATATTTCTAATTTGCATATTTTAATATTTTACACGTTTTTGTTATATCATATTAATTTCATTATGCATAATTTATACATTTTGTATATCTCATTAAAAATTATATCTAAATTTAATCTTTAATTATTTTAAAAGTACCTCATGAGATGTCTTGAAAGTGACACTCATACAGATTTGAAGAACTTTAGGATTTTCTGTTGCAATTCTGCCAACATTTATGGTGATTTTTGTTTATGTCGCTTAGGTATTTTAGATCTTACTTTATCAGTAAAATGGAAATGTTTCCAGTTAGGGTCAAACATAATACCAACATGAAAGTGTTTTGCATATTATAAACACACATAAGCTTGAGACCTTTGGAATGACTACAGATACCTTGAGGAATAATATTTATGGGGGAAAAATGCTATGGTACACTGAGATTTCTTTTGATATTAACTCTGGGTAGAAGAAGAATATGATAAGTTTCTCCTCTCAAGACTAGACTACACATGATAAATAAATCCAAGCATTCCAGCCTTATCTCTATTCCACCTCTTATTTATCTTACCTATGTTGATGATGCAATTATTTATCAAGTTACTTTGACTAACTTTTATGATGCCTATCATTTGTTAATCCTGTGCTGAGGGCCATGAATACAAAGATAGATAAGGCAAGGATTCTGAGCTCAAGGAATTTATCTAGTGGGGAAGACAGGAAACTACTACAATTTACGACACAGAGCGTGGAGAATGCTATCAGAATGATTTGGCTGTATAGAACAGGAAACTCAGATAACAGATAACGGTGGCTTAACAAAATGAGCTTCATTTTCTTACATAACAAGGCATATAGAGGAAGTCAATTTAGGACTACTGGAGTAACACCACAATAACAAGACCAAGGTCAGATCTGTGTGACTGGTTTTGGTCTTTTCATGGTTGGTGGTATATGGCGGCTATAGTTCTAGTGACTGTATCCACATTTCAGGCAGAAAATAGGCAAAAAATTAAATAATTAAATTAAATTAAATTAAAATTAAAAAGCATGTGCCATCTGAATTTGTGTCCTTTTTAAGCTTTCTTAGAAGCCCCACCCAACAGTACTTTTATCTCATTGACCAGGTTTGTCACCTCTACTATGGTAACCCCACTGCATGGGAGGCAAGGAATTTAAGTCTTATCTGAACGTGCTTCTGTCATCAACAAAACTAGGATTCTGTTGTAAAGGGGAAAAAAATAACACAGGATAGGCAATTTGAAATGTATTTCACAACAGAAACAAAAACTGTGCTTACCATGGAAGTATAAAAGAAGGGCATCTAAATCAACTCTGATAGTATAGTGTAGGTGTGGGTCTTAACTCCTCACCAAAAAGATCTAAAACACTTACTACCTTATCTAGAGTTCCTCACACCTAGAGATGCACTGCAATCCCACCATCCATTCCATTAACAAAGTCAGAAATCTAGGAATCATTGTTAATTCTTCTGTCTCTCTCCTAAGAGCCATTTCATTATTCTACTTTTAAATATTATCAATGTGCCAATTTCTCCATTCCACAGCCATCACGTCCATCCCTGAACTCTAAACTTCTCACAGGAGCATCCTAATTTGCTTCCCACTTCCAGTCTTGCTCCTGACCAATCAATCCATCCTCTGCTCTCACAGTATCAGTAATGGTCTCCTTTTTAAATATAAACCAAACCAAACTGTTCTGTTATTTAAAATTCCTCCAGAGACTTCCCATTTTACTCAGAATAAAATGCAAATTCATACAAATATAGTAGTATGTAGTATAGTAGTATACAAATTGCCAAAGAGAGCAATTTTCCTATTTAGCAACTGTGAGTCCAAAAGTGAAGTCTCTAGCCTTTTTTATGTATGATAAAAAAGTTAACTTGATTAACACTAATATTCTAACATCCTGTGAGGACAAAAGCAGTCTGGGTTGCTATTAATAAGTACTAGAAATTTGATATATATGTACAACTTTATATACAACAAAGTTACTGTTCCTTTACAAAGTAAAGATTAGTGACAATAGGATATCAATTTTTTTTTTTTGAGTTCCACATGTAGGTAATTCTGTCTCATAAAGCTTTTCATCTGGGCAGGCAGATGATAGGTTAGCTCTAGAAACATACCTAGTATTGTTGGTATATCTCAATCCCAAGTGCAATACCGGATCTTCTTGTGCTCAGATACTCTTAATTACGCTCATTCCAAGGATACAAGGTGCCAAACAAATTAGTGAAATTTGAAGTTCTGAAGTGCAAATCAAATTTTCTTGATAAAGTTCATTCCTCATTACTACTCAGAAAATATATAGTTTAATTATCATAGGACTAAAAGTTGATAAACTGTGCCTCCATTTCTTTTAAGAAGAAATTAGAACATATTTTAGAACTGCTAATTAGCTCTAAAAATTCATGAAAATAGCAAGTAAAAGAGAATTTACTTTATTTATCCATCCAAATATTTATGTAATTTTTGTACACCATGTACATAAGACAAAAATATTCATATACCTTTGTGTACTTTTTTTCCAACATACTTTACATGTATATTCCAATCTGTATAAAACACATTGTGCAAAAAAAAAAAAAATCCATATATATAAAATCTCTCAGGCTCCAAGAATAGTATATACACTGAGCCAGTAAATCTGTTTCTTTTCTGACTTGTAGTCTTGTCATCTGATAAAAACAGTAACTTGTCTCTAAAATCCTTGCCATCCCTTAAGTTTCTATTTGCCATGACTGGAGATGTAATCAGCAAAACTGTTCTTAACAAACATTTATATCAAGGCCTGTCACTGCTCCAAAGGAGCCATTATAGTGAATAATTTTATGAGTAGGTTGGACCCTAAGAAGCCGAAAAGACCCATTATGGCCTATTGTGTCAAACAGACTTGCAAAAAAAGAGGTCCCAAATTTGACTTTCAAATACAGAGTGAAATCACCCCCAGGATCCATAAGGTACATGTTAGGAGTCTCTCAATACACAAAGATGAGTCATTTATTCTAGTTTATCAACTACTCATCTTGTCCAAAAGTGCCTTAATCAGCACCAGGCACACTCCCTCATTGATTTAACGCCACTGTTCCTCCAGCTTTTAAAAATGTAAAACTTTATGTTCAATCATTCGTCAAGAACTATTTTATTTGTGGCACCCTAAAGATGCTACCTGGTTTTATCTACTATGCCTAAAATTGCTCTAATTTTCTAGTACAATAAAAGCAGTCCATTGGCTCAAAAGAGCCACGTATTCTCTTGTGAGTACCCTCAATGAAACAACTTAGCTTATCAAATTAACAAAATTGATGCCTTGGAAATCTTGAGAAGATTATATAAAAGAATATGATGAGAGGAACACAGAGGGTTTTTACTGATAAGGGCAATGTAGGAAATACATCTCTTTTATCCATCCCTCATTGCTAAGTAGTGTAAGATTGATCCACCCCAGCTCCAGAGATGGACTCTGATGTATCTGAACTATTTGGGCCATTTTTTTGAATCAGGTATGATAACATAACTAAGGCCTATGTCAATCAGAACATGGTATTCTAATGATAGAGTTAATAGTTTAGGAGTGGATATGTAACCAAAGTTAAGGTTCAGGATGTTTATTTGATGGTTAGGGGAAGAAAATCTCTTTCCTTCCCTAGATCTATGCAAACACTGTTAGCCATGTATGCTATAGATGACAGCCTTGTTACAACAAGGAGGTAAGCCAGCTTAAGGACAAGTTGAATATGTAGAGAACAGCACTGAGAGACCAGAGATAAGGGACTGCCACCTCAATGACATGATCCACGTCATTAATATTTGGATCAAATCAACCCTAATGCTGGCATTCTCACAGGATTTTCTAGTTATCTTAGCAAATAAATACCTTATTGCTTGAGCCATGTATTAGAGCACCACATTTTTAATAAGCACCAGTCAATGGGTTATCTAGACAGAGGCTTAAGAAACAGAACAAAATATAAACAAAATATGTGAAGAATAAATGAGAGCTAAAGAAGCTTTCACGATATCTATTTTGTCCTAGGCCCTCCACGACGTTATACCTGAAACTTTGAAGATTTCTCAAAAAATATAGAGGTATAATATGGTTAGACCATAACTGTATGAACACCAAAGATGAACTATAAAGTAAGACAGTTTAATCTGTATTTTGAGGCACCATTCTGCCTAATGGCAGAAAACTTAACCAGATAAAGTCAGCCATTTCAATTGTCTACTCAAGTCAATTCAAGTTTTTTCTTCCCATTCCCTCTAAAGAGGCACCAAATTCCTAGAAAGCTTATATGGTATTGATGGAGGGCACTGGATTCCTGGTCATCACTTGTCCATGTTGACAACCATTGCATGAACACTACCCTATCTGTCCTCAAAGTGGCCATACCTCCCAAATGGCATACAGGTCTCAGATCATTTGTTTAAGTTACTCTGTATGCTCTACTCATGAGACCCATTTGATTAGTTCTCTCTCTCAGCCACATCTAAGTACCTCTGAGTATCACGAGAATTCATAGGTGCTCTCCTCTACCACCCTAAGGACACTGGAAAATCAAAGGTGATAGTGCAGTTTATACATCTAAGCCTAAAATACCAGTCCCCTCTCCCCCTTTTAAAATCTCTAGTGCTACAACAAGTTAGTATAGGAAATCTTTCCTTGGCTCTGCTCAAGAAATGAGAACAAATGTCTTCTTCTCTCATATGCCCAGAGTTTCCTGAGGTAGTCTCATAATTAACTTGAAATAGAGAAAGAGTAGAGTTTTCTTGAAGAGACTCCAATGCCAAACTCTCTTGAGTTCCCATTGACTCTCATACCAGCCAAAAGATTTTATCATTGGTAGATGAGGTAGACAGAATAATGACTCCCCAAAGATGTTCACATCCTAGTCCCAGAACCTATTAACATGCTACCTTACACAGCAAAAGGAAATTTAAAATGTGATTAAGTTAAGGATCATGAGAGAAGATTATCCAGAGTTACTCGGTGGGCCAATGTCATCACAAGGGTCCTTATGAGAGAAAGACACAAAGTCAGACAGGGATTTGAAGGGATTATGTTGCTGCCTTCCAAGATAGAAAAAGGGGCCATAAACCAAGGAATCAGTCAGCTTCTAGACACTTTAAAGGTCAAGGGAACAGATTCTCTACTACAGAATCCAGATAAAACGCAGCCCTGATGACCCATTTCGAACTTCTGACTTCCAGGATTGTAAAATAATAAGTTTGTTTTTGTTTTAAGCCACCAAGTTTGTGCTGATTTGTTAAAGCAGCTATAACAGGGCAATGAGACTTCAAGATTCTTCCAAAACCTAATTTATGTCTGAAATTGATGTCTTCTGACTGTGCTGTGAAAGCAGATCCTTGTATGACAAAGGCTACTAAGGTTTTCAATCTAGTAGCCAAAGGGGGTAAGTCTCAGAGACTAATGCAATGTGGCAGTAGGGAAAAAGGAGAGTGCAGATTAGTTAATATTCCACAATAGCATTCCATCACAATGGGTAACTTAGTGAATAAAATCTCACAAGATAGGTATCAGTGATAGAAATTGTATTATGCTTGTTATAAATCACAACTGTGTTGCCATATCATTTACTACTTATTTATTATAAACCGACTTACTAGAAAAACAAGAAATGGGGTACTAGGTATTTCTGGATGTTGAGCAGCTTAACAATTGGTAAAACTACATAGGGTTATAAGATTTAAATAACAACCATTGAAAACAAGACGCAAACTTTCATGTAAACACTTTCTGTATTTACATTTTGATTTTCACAGATAATATGTATCCATAAATAAATGTGGTATTTGTGATTTCAAATATTCAATTACTAGTTGGTTTAATGTGGAATCATGGTTTCCAAAAACAAGAGATGTATAGTTCATGTATTTCTAATCAGCATCAGTTGATCCTAAAAAGTCAGTTCCTCATCCAAAGTAACATTTCACTTTAAGGTATCAGGAAGATGCCTTATCCTAGGAAGTTGTTACTTAAAGCTATGGTCCAAAATTGGTCTTAGCATTTTTTTTGCATCTGTCTCCTGAGGCAAGGGCAACAAAAGCAAAAATAAACTATTAGTATTATATCAAACTAAAAAGCTTTAGCACAGCAAAGGAAACCATGAATAAAACAAAAAGACAACCTACTGAATGGGAAAAGATATTTGCAAATGATCTGGCTGATAAGGAGTTAGTATCCAAACTATATGAGGAACTCCTACAATTCAACACCAAAAACAAAACAAAACAAAACAAAAATCCAATTGAAAAATGGTCAAAACACCTGAATAGACATTTCTCCAAAGAAGATATGTAGATGTCCAACAGACACATGAAAAGATTCTCATTGCTAATCGTCAGGGAAATGCAAACCAAAGCCACAATAAGATTATCACCTTACAACTGTTAGAATGGCTATTATCAAGAAGACAAGAAATAACAAATGTTGGCAATAATCTGGAGTAAAGGGAAACATCATATACTGCAGGTGGGAATGTAAACTGGTGTAGTAGTGTGGAGGGTCCTCAAAATATTAAAAATAAAAATAACATACAATCCAGTAATTTCATGTCTGAGTATTTACTTGAAGAAGGTAAAATCACTCATTTGAAAAGATATATGCACCCCTATGTTTATTGCAGCATTATTTATAATAGCCAAGATATGGACACAATGTAAGTGTCCACTGATACATGAATGGGTAAAGAAGATGTGTACATACATATGTGTACAATGGAATATTACTCAATCATAAAAAAGAATGAGATCTTGCCATTTATGACAAAATGCTTAGAGGATATTATGCTTAGTGAAGTCAGACTGAGAAAGGTAAATACTATATGATGTCACTAATATATGCAATCTAAAAAAACAAAACAAGGGGTACCCGGGTGGCGCAGTCGTTAAGCGTCTGCCTTCGGCTCAGGGCGTGATCCCAGCGTTCTAGGATCGAGCCCCACATCAGGCTCTTCTGCTGGGAGCCTGCTTCTTCCTCTCCCACTCCCCCTGCTTGTGTTCCCCCTCTCACTGGCTGTCTCTGTCAAATAAATAAATAAAATCTTTAAAAAAAACAAACAAAAAACAAATGAATAAACAAGACAGAAATGACTCATAAACAAACTGGTAGTTGCCTCAGAGGAGATGGGTGGAAGGAGAAGCAAAATAGGTGAAGGGAATTAAGAGATAAAAACATACAGTCATAAAATAAGTCACAGGGATGAAAAGTAGAGCATAGGGAACATAGTCAATAATACTGTAATAACTTTATGTGGTAACAGATGGTTACTACACGTATCATGGTATAATGAGCATGGTATAATGTATATCAACAACAAATCAGTATGGTACACACTTGAAATTAATACAATATTGTATGCCAAACATACTTCAATTATTTTTTTAATTTAGTAACAAAATAAAACAATAAAAGCTATGGGTCATGTATTTCTGCATCAAAGCAACCTAAGACGATGGTTTTAAAAGCAAAAAGCTGGTTACTATTGAAGATCTGTTCACCCTGAAACCCAGGAATGTGCATTTTAACAAGTTTTATGAGTGATTCTTAATAGATCCTTGAAAACTCAGGCCAAAACCACAAAAGGACTAATTTGCCCCTGCTTCAAAGGATAACACAGTGTTTTCCTCTGATATTAGAAGGTAAATTTGAATGACTACCCTAATCTGATCAAATTTATGGGTCTTAAAAGCACTAGTACCTTCCTGATGGGTTGAACTGTTGAACATCTAGATTAATCTCTGGAAGTTTGTGACCTGCATTTATTACTTGATTAAATTACAAATGGGTTTCCTATTCCAGAGTTTGTAAATAAGATAAATCTAAGCTAGGATTTCTTGGTCTGCTTTATATTCTTTTGTATTTTCAAGTATAAAATGTCCACATCTCTCAATCTGTCCAATTACACAGGTAGCCTTTGCAGTGCTATTCCTAGCACCACCGCAATGTGGTTGGTCTTTCCTTTTCATTGAATGATGCACCCTGGCTCTGAGCAAAGGTTTGGCTTTGCTTACAGTCAACTTGGGCACAGGCTCCTTGTGATGCAAGTCCTTCCAACACTGTAATCACTAGTGAAACTGTGGAAAGTTTCAAGGTCTCAATCATTCTTAAGAAATGAAGCTCAGCTGTTCATCCTTCCATTAACACAAGCAGTGGGCAAAACTCATCAATACCTGAAAATGTCAAACCTAGCAAATTATCCCTTGAGGCGGAGACTTCACAGCTTGTCAGGACTTTATATGCCACACTTTTGTGGGGATGAATAATTATGAGTGAAATTATTTAAACAATATCTCATTCTGCCACACCTAGCACATTTAGGCATGGCAAGCCATAGAGAATCTTTTCATATTCGTACTTTTGTTATTTTACATTCCTTATCTGTAATTTTCCATCTTGCAAAGTATCTTTCCTTGATTAACTATGGATTAAATTCTTTACTATATATATAAGGGAAGAAAAATCACTGAACCACTCAGCCTTCTGATTCTACCTCTTAAAAACGATCTTGAATGCATCATTCACTCAATAAGGTAAAGGGTTGGTGGTGGTTTGGGTTTTGTTGTTTGTCTCTGCCAATACCTCTTCTAGAAATTTTATCTCAAAATTTTTAAAATTCAAAAGGTAAAAATTGTGTTCAACTTGACACTGGTCAGGTTTGTCCTCTGCCCCTATCTCTCCTCTGTGGACACTTCTTCCCTAGGAGGTATTACTTATATACATTCCTTCACAGCTTAGGCTCACAAACATTTCTAAGTGAATAATTCCATGAGATGTCTCTAGTTTCTGTTCTCCAAGCTGCAATCCTACATTTTTCACTCTCTATTCTACCCTTCAGTGTAGCTAAGCTAATGCCCCCCAAACACAGTAAGTCTAAACCTTTACTAATATCTCCTTAACCACCGAAATAGTCACTATTTTCAGGTAAAAGTCTAGACTAACACCACCCAATAGAAATATGAGAACCACAAATACAAGTCACATACATGAGTAAAGTATATAATTTTAAATATTCTGCTAGCCACATTAAAGAGAAACAAGTGAATTTTTATAGTGTATAATATATAGATAACATGTTTTCCTTAACTGCATCTAAAATATTATCATTTTAACACGTCATTAGAAAAAATTATTAATGAGCTATTTTACATGTTTTTTCATAGTAAGCCTTAAAAATCTGATGTGTATTTTATACTTATGGCTTATTTTAATGTGACTAAGAGCTACCATATTCAACGGCTCAGTTGTAGAGTCACTTATCTAATTAAAGTTTACTCTCCCTGAAGGCTCATTCCAGCAAATCTCTTTCCAGTCTTACAGTACCTTATACTTCTCTTCAAGCATTCAACACTCCACTCTTCCCTTAACACTTCCTACTCTTCCCCCTTTTTATCCTTGTTGGTGCCATCCTCTCTACACAGAATTCCTCTTTTCTGCCTTTCAAAGTCCTACCCACATTTCCAGAGCACGTGCAAAAAAAAAATTCTTTATAAGTAACCATGAATTATTCATATTCTTTTTTTTTTTTTATTTGACAGAGATAGAGACAGCCAGCGAGAGAGGGAACACAAGCAGGGGGAGTGGGAGAGGAAGAAGCAGGCTCATAGAGNTTCTTTATAAGTAACCATGAATTATTCATATTCTTATAAAGTCAGTATCCCTTCAAGTTTCTATTTTCCTCTATGTTTCTCTAGTGCTGTCACTTTTACCTGTCCCTTCTACCTTGGTAACTGAAAGTTTCTTTAAAATGACAGCTCTGATGATGACATGAAACTCCATGTAAAAAACCTGAAAGACTCACCAAAAATTGCTAGAATACATGAATCCAGCAAACCTGCAGGATATAAAATCAATGTGCACAAATCTGTTGCATTTCTATACACCAATAATGATGCAGTAGGAAATCAAGGAATTGATCCCATTTGCAATTGCCGCTGAAAACAATAAGATACCTAGGAATAAACCTAACTAAAGAGGTAAAAGATCTGTACTCTGAAAACTATAGAACATTTATGAAAGAAACTGAAAACGACACAAATAAATGGAAAAGCATTCCATGCTGATGGATTGCAAAAGCAACCATTGTTAAAATGCCTATACTACCCAAAGCAATCCACACATTTAATTCATTCCTTATCAAAATTCCACCAGCATTTTTCACAGAGCTAGAACAAACAATCCTAAAATTTTTATGGAACCACAAAAGGCCCTGAATAGCCAAAGCAATTCTGAAAAAGCAAGCAAGCAAGCAAACAAACAAACAAAACTGGAGGTATCACCATGCCAAATTTCAGGCCATATTACAAAGCTGTAGTCATCAAGACAATATGGTAATGGCACAAAAAGAGACACATAGATAAATGGAACAGAAGAGAGAACCCAGAAATGGACCCACAACTCTATGGTCAACTAATCTTTGACAAAGCGGGAAAGAATATCCAATGGAAAAGTGTCTCTTCAACAAATGGTGTTGAGGAAACCAGTCAGCAACATGCAAAAGAATGAAAGTGGACCACTTTCCTACACCATACACAAAATAGACTCAAAATGGATGAAAGACCTAAATGTGAGACAGGAAACCATCAAAATCCTAGAGGAAAATATAGGCAGCAACCTCTTTGACCCTGGCTGCAGCAACTTCTTACTAGACACTTCACTAGAGGCAAGGGAAACACAAGCAAAAATGAACTATTGGTACTTCACCAAGATAAAAAGCTCCTGCACAGTGAAGGAAACAATCAACAGAACTAAAAGGCAACCTATGGAATGGGAGAAGATGTTTGCAAATGACATATCTGATAAAGGGTTACTAACCAAAACCTATAAAGAACTTATCAAATTCAACACCCAAAATAACAATCCAGTTAAGAAATAGGCAAGAGACATGAATAGACAGACAGACATACAGATGGCTTACAGATACATGAAAAGATGCTCAACATTACTTTTCATCAGGAAAATACAAATCAAAACCATGATGAAATACCGGCTCACACCTGTCAGAATGGCTAACATTAACAATACAAGAAACAACAGGTGTTGGCGAGGATGCAGAGAAAGGGGAACCCTATTGCACTGTTGGTGGAAATGCAAACTGGCACAGCCACTCTGAAGAACAGTATGGAGATTCCTCAAAAAGCAAAAAATATAGATACCCTATGATCCAGCAATTGCACTATTAGGTATTTGCCCAAAAGATAAAAAAATACATATTTGAAGGTATAAACACACCCCAATATTTATAGCCACATTGCCAACAACAGCCAAATCATGAAGAGAGCCCAAATGTCAATTGACTGATGAATGTATTAAGAAGAGGTGGTATGTTTGTATACATATATATGTGTATATACATATATACATATATATACACACATATACACAGATATATAGATATATATATACACACGCACATACATACACATACACAGTGGAATATTACTCAGCCATCAAAAAATGAAATCTTGCCATTTGCAACACATGGATGGAGGTAGGGTGTATTTTACTAAATGAAATAAGTCAATCAGAGAAAGACAAATACCTTACAATCTCACTCATATGTGGAATTTAAGAAAGAAAACAGACGAAGATATGGGAGAGGGGGAAGAAAAAAAGGAGAGAGGGAAACAAACCATAAGGGACTCTTAACAATAGAGAACTGGGCTGATGAAGGGAGGAGGGTAGGGGGTGGGCTTGATGGGTGATGGGTATTAAAGAGGGCACCTGTGATGAACAATGGGTGTTGTATGTAAATGATGAATCACTATATTCTACTCCAGAAAGCAATATTTCACTGTATGTTCATTAAAATTTAAATTAAAAAATAAATTATATACAGATAAATAAAATGACAGCTCTGCTCAAGCATGAGGTCAGTCTGGGCCTTGTTTATGTTTTAGTGGTAAAACATAGAAGTAAACTCAGTTGCTGCGACAAGACAGTACTAAAATATAATTCAGGTATAAAATGCCCTATTATCATTACAAAGCAGCCATCTACAGCATAAGCATCTGCTGACTCCCTGACAGTACATTTGCTGGCCACTGAATCATTTAATCATCAATTCAATCACTTATTCTTTTAGCAATTATTGAATTCTTGTTCTCTGATGTTATTGAGACATTCACATTTGCTATGAATCACCCATACCAAACTTCTTAAAATGTTCTTTAAAAAGTCTCTATCCAATGTCCACAATAGCCGAACTCTGGAAGGAGCTGAGATGTCCTTCAACAGATGAATGGATGTAGATGTGGTTCATATTACTCAGCCATCAGAAAGGATGGATACCTACCATTTGTACTGACACGGATGGGACTAGAGGGGATTATGCCAAATGAAATAAGTCAAGCAGAGAAGGACAATTATCATATGATTTCACTCATATGTGAAACATAAGGAATAGCATGGAGGACCACAGGGAAAGGGAAGGAAAACTGAATGGGAAGAAATCAGAGAAGGAGACAAACAAACAATGAGCGACTCTAAACTGTGGGAAACAAACTGAGGGTTAGAGAAGAGAGGAGGGTGGGGGGATGGGATATCTGGGTGATGGTATTAAGGAGGGCATGTGTTGTGATGAGCATGGGTGTTATACTCAACTAATGAATCATTGAACACTACATCAAAAACTAACGATGGCTATGTTGGCTAACTAAATATAATAATAAAAAAGTCTATCCAAGAAAAATTAAAATTTAATTTTAAAAACATTTTTTTCCAAACTGGACAGCAACATGCAAAAGAATGAAACTGAACAACTTTCTTACACCACATACAAAATTAAGTTCAAGATGGATTGAATACCTAAATGCGAGACCTGAAACCATAAAAATCCTAAAGGAGAACACAGGCAGCAACTTCCTTGACATTGGCCATACCAACTTCTTTCTCAATGTCTCCTGAGGCAAAGAGCAAAAATAAAACAAAAAACAAAAGCAAAAATAAACTATTGGAATGTACCAAAATAAAAAGCTTCCACACAGAGAAGGAAACAATCAATAAAACTAAAAGGCAACCTACCGAACAGGAGAAGATATCTGCAAATGACATATCCAATAAAGAGTATCCAAAATATATAAAGAACTTAAAAGCTCAACACCCAAAACACAAATAATCCAATTAAAAAGAGGGCAGAAGATATCAACAGACCATTCTTCAAAGAAGACATACAAATGGCCAACAGACACATGAAAAGATGCTTATCATCACTTTCCATCAGGGAAATGCAAATCAAAACTACAATGAGATTATCACCTCACATCTATGGAATAGCTAAAATCAACAACACAAGAAACAACAGGTGTTGGCCAGGATGTGGAGAAAGGGGAACCCTCTTGCACTGTTGGTGGCAATGCAAACTGGTGCAGCCATGGCGGAAAGTAGTATGGAGGTTCCTCAAAAAGTTAAAAATAGAACTACCGTGTAATCTAGCAATCACACTGCTAGGTATTTACCTAAAGGATACAAAAACACTGATTCAAAGTGATACACGCACTGCAATGTTTATAGCGGCACTACTTACAACAGCCAAAATATGGAAGCACTCCAAGTGTCCACTGATTGATGGATGGAAAAAGAAGATGTGGTATATCTTTACAATAGAATATTATTCAGTCATAAAAAATGAAATCTTGCCATTTGCAACAATGTGGATGGAGTTAGAGTATAATGCTAATCAAAGTAAATTAGAGAAAGCTAAGTACCATGTGATTTCACTACTATGTGGAGTTTAAGAAACAAAAGAAACAAGCAAAGAGAAGAAAATGAGATAGAGACATAGCAGGAAACAGACTTAACTATAGAGAACAAACTGATGGTTACCAGAGGGGAGGTAGGTGGGGCAATGGGTTAAAAGTAGGTGTTGGAGATTAAGGAGTACATTTTCATGTTGAGCACAGCGTGATGCATGGAACTATTGAATCACTATATTGTACACCTGAAACTAATATAATACTGTATGTTAAAGAATTAAAATAAAAACTTAAAACAAAAAAAGGCATTTTTCCAAAGATTAAAAGAACATGCTTATTTTGAAACAATTGAACTATAATTCTGTTTGAAGAAAAAAAAAATAGAGGAAATAGGCATCTTAAAACAATTGAGTTTCATTAAATAGGCACATCCTCTTATAGAGAATCAGCCAGACTTAGGTATGTGACTTGATATATACAATAAGCCTTTTCCTACTAAAGTATCACAAATATACTGTGTCCATGCCACAGTATAAAATATTGTTTCTTTTCCTTATAGGTTTAAATTCTAGTTAAGTTTTATCTGTGTACACTAATGGAATGCAATACCAAAATAAAACAATATAACTTAGTGTCCTGTCATGAGGAAATAGCTAGCTACTATATATCATTGAATAAAAAGGAAAAACAAACAAAAAAACAGGTTAGAGAACAACTTATTTAGCATGGTTTCACTCATGCAAAATTAGTTATATAGCAGGTACAAATTTCAAAGTCAAAAACTCAAATTAGGCAAACATGGCACTTTTTTTTTTTTAATTTCTACCCTCATTTTCAAAGCCTCATTTCCTTTTAATAGTGGAAAATGCAAATTTACCAACTCATGTTAAACTTGAGAACTTTTAATTTAAAATTATTTTGGCTAATACATATTCAATTACCTCAGCATTCTAAAATGCAAATATTCCTCCTTCCGCTCTCCCACCCACCACTCCATCTTTACCTTCCTTTCTTACATTAGGTGATATAAACTTTTCGAGAATTCTGTCATCCTGATCTTAGAGGGAGTTGTCTGGGCCATGTGAATGGGCATGTGTCCAGGATGGATTCTACTGGTGTGTACAGACCAGACCACATCAGTTTCCCCATTCCACAAATTCTTCTGCCTCATCACCCTCTCCCTTCTAGGCACCTTGTCCATATAGTTCANGGGTGGCGCAGTCGTTAAGCGTCTGCCTTCGGCTCAGGGCGTGATCCCAGCGTTCTGGGATCGAGCCCCACATCAGGCTCTTCTGCTGGGAGCCTGCTTCTTCCTCTCCCACTCCCCCTGCTTGTGTTCCCCCTCTCACTGGCTGTCTCTGTCAAATAAATAAATAAAATCTTTAAAAAAAACAAACAAAAAACAAATGAATAAACAAGACAGAAATGACTCATAAACAAACTGGTAGTTGCCTCAGAGGAGATGGGTGGAAGGAGAAGCAAAATAGGTGAAGGGAATTAAGAGATAAAAACATACAGTCATAAAATAAGTCACAGGGATGAAAAGTAGAGCATAGGGAACATAGTCAATAATACTGTAATAACTTTATGTGGTAACAGATGGTTACTACACGTATCATGGTATAATGAGCATGGTATAATGTATATCAACAACAAATCAGTATGGTACACACTTGAAATTAATACAATATTGTATGCCAAACATACTTCAATTATTTTTTTAATTTAGTAACAAAATAAAACAATAAAAGCTATGGGTCATGTATTTCTGCATCAAAGCAACCTAAGACGATGGTTTTAAAAGCAAAAAGCTGGTTACTATTGAAGATCTGTTCACCCTGAAACCCAGGAATGTGCATTTTAACAAGTTTTATGAGTGATTCTTAATAGATCCTTGAAAACTCAGGCCAAAACCACAAAAGGACTAATTTGCCCCTGCTTCAAAGGATAACACAGTGTTTTCCTCTGATATTAGAAGGTAAATTTGAATGACTACCCTAATCTGATCAAATTTATGGGTCTTAAAAGCACTAGTACCTTCCTGATGGGTTGAACTGTTGAACATCTAGATTAATCTCTGGAAGTTTGTGACCTGCATTTATTACTTGATTAAATTACAAATGGGTTTCCTATTCCAGAGTTTGTAAATAAGATAAATCTAAGCTAGGATTTCTTGGTCTGCTTTATATTCTTTTGTATTTTCAAGTATAAAATGTCCACATCTCTCAATCTGTCCAATTACACAGGTAGCCTTTGCAGTGCTATTCCTAGCACCACCGCAATGTGGTTGGTCTTTCCTTTTCATTGAATGATGCACCCTGGCTCTGAGCAAAGGTTTGGCTTTGCTTACAGTCAACTTGGGCACAGGCTCCTTGTGATGCAAGTCCTTCCAACACTGTAATCACTAGTGAAACTGTGGAAAGTTTCAAGGTCTCAATCATTCTTAAGAAATGAAGCTCAGCTGTTCATCCTTCCATTAACACAAGCAGTGGGCAAAACTCATCAATACCTGAAAATGTCAAACCTAGCAAATTATCCCTTGAGGCGGAGACTTCACAGCTTGTCAGGACTTTATATGCCACACTTTTGTGGGGATGAATAATTATGAGTGAAATTATTTAAACAATATCTCATTCTGCCACACCTAGCACATTTAGGCATGGCAAGCCATAGAGAATCTTTTCATATTCGTACTTTTGTTATTTTACATTTCTTATCTGTAATTTTCCATCTTGCAAAGTATCTTTCCTTGATTAACTATGGATTAAATTCTTTACTATATATATAAGGGAAGAAAAATCACTGAACCACTCAGCCTTCTGATTCTACCTCTTAAAAACGATCTTGAATGCATCATTCACTCAATAAGGTAAAGGGTTGGTGGTGGTTTGGGTTTTGTTGTTTGTCTCTGCCAATACCTCTTCTAGAAATTTTATCTCAAAATTTTTAAAATTCAAAAGGTAAAAATTGTGTTCAACTTGACACTGGTCAGGTTTGTCCTCTGCCCCTATCTCTCCTCTGTGGACACTTCTTCCCTAGGAGGTATTACTCATATACATTCCTTCACAGCTTAGGCTCACAAACATTTCTAAGTGAATAATTCCATGAGATGTCTCTAGTTTCTGTTCTCCAAGCTGCAATCCTACATTTTTCACTCTCTATTCTACCCTTCAGTGTAGCTAAGCTAATGTCCCCCAAACACAGTAAGTCTAAACCTTTACTAATATCTCCTTAACCACCGAAATAGTCACTATTTTCAGGTAAAAGTCTAGACTAACACCACCCAATAGAAATATGAGAACCACAAATACAAGTCACATACATGAGTAAAGTATATAATTTTAAATATTCTGCTAGCCACATTAAAGAGAAACAAGTGAATTTTTATAGTGTATAATATATAGATAACATGTTTTCCTTAACTGCATCTAAAATATTATCATTTTAACACGTCATTAGAAAAAATTATTAATGAGCTATTTTACATGTTTTTTCATAGTAAGCCTTAAAAATCTGATGTGTATTTTATACTTATGGCTTATTTTAATGTGACTAAGAGCTACCATATTCAACGGCTCAGTTGTAGAGTCACTTATCTAATTAAAGTTTACTCTCCCTGAAGGCTCATTCCAGCCAATCTCTTTCCAGTCTTACAGTACCTTATACTTCTCTTCAAGCATTCAACAC
Organism: Ailuropoda melanoleuca; assembly: GCF_002007445.2. NCBI lineage: Eukaryota > Metazoa > Chordata > Mammalia > Carnivora > Ursidae > Ailuropoda > Ailuropoda melanoleuca. Next base: position 69,712,847 of record NC_048220.1, on the reverse strand, counting down.
TCCACTCTTCCCTTAACACTTCCTACTCTTCCCCCTTTTTATCCTTGTTGGTGCCATCCTCTCTACACAGAATTCCTCTTTTCTGCCTTTCAAAGTCCTACCCACATTTCCAGAGCACGTGCAAAAAAAAAAAATTCTTTATAAGTAACCATGAATTATTCATATTCTTTTTTTTTTTTTATTTGACAGAGATAGAGACAGCCAGCGAGAGAGGGAACACAAGCAGGGGGAGTGGGAGAGGAAGAAGCAGGCTCATAGAGGAGGAGCCTGACATGGGGCTCGATCCCATAATGCTGGGATCACGCCCTGAGCCGAAGGCAGACGCTTAACCGCTGTGCCACCCAGGCGCCCCGAATTATTCATATTCTTATAAAGTCAGTATCCCTTCAAGTTTCTATTTTCCTCTATGTTTCTCTAGTGCTGTCACTTTTACCTGTCCCTTCTACCTTGGTAACTGAAAGTTTCTTTAAAATGACAGCTCTGATGATGACATGAAACTCCATGTAAAAAACCTGAAAGACTCACCAAAAAATTGCTAGAATACATGAATCCAGCAAACCTGCAGGATATAAAATCAATGTGCACAAATCTGTTGCATTTCTATACACCAATAATGATGCAGTAGGAAATCAAGGAATTGATCCCATTTGCAATTGCCGCTGAAAACAATAAGATACCTAGGAATAAACCTAACTAAAGAGGTAAAAGATCTGTACTCTGAAAACTATAGAACATTTATGAAAGAAACTGAAAACGACACAAATAAATGGAAAAGCATTCCATGCTGATGGATTGCAAAAGCAACCATTGTTAAAATGCCTATACTACCCAAAGCAATCCACACATTTAATTCATTCCTTATCAAAATTCCACCAGCATTTTTCACAGAGCTAGAACAAACAATCCTAAAATTTTTATGGAACCACAAAAGGCCCTGAATAGCCAAAGCAATTCTGAAAAAGCAAGCAAGCAAGCAAACAAACAAACAAAACTGGAGGTATCACCATGCCAAATTTCAGGCCATATTACAAAGCTGTAGTCATCAAGACAATATGGTAATGGCACAAAAAGAGACACATAGATAAATGGAACAGAAGAGAGAACCCAGAAATGGACCCACAACTCTATGGTCAACTAATCTTTGACAAAGCGGGAAAGAATATCCAATGGAAAAGTGTCTCTTCAACAAATGGTGTTGAGGAAACCAGTCAGCAACATGCAAAAGAATGAAAGTGGACCACTTTCCTACACCATACACAAAATAGACTCAAAATGGATGAAAGACCTAAATGTGAGACAGGAAACCATCAAAATCCTAGAGGAAAATATAGGCAGCAACCTCTTTGACCCTGGCTGCAGCAACTTCTTACTAGACACTTCACTAGAGGCAAGGGAAACACAAGCAAAAATGAACTATTGGTACTTCACCAAGATAAAAAGCTCCTGCACAGTGAAGGAAACAATCAACAGAACTAAAAGGCAACCTATGGAATGGGAGAAGATGTTTGCAAATGACATATCTGATAAAGGGTTACTAACCAAAACCTATAAAGAACTTATCAAATTCAACACCCAAAATAACAATCCAGTTAAGAAATAGGCAAGAGACATGAATAGACAGACAGACATACAGATGGCTTACAGATACATGAAAAGATGCTCAACATTACTTTTCATCAGGGAAATACAAATCAAAACCATGATGAAATACCGGCTCACACCTGTCAGAATGGCTAACATTAACAATACAAGAAACAACAGGTGTTGGCGAGGATGCAGAGAAAGGGGAACCCTATTGCACTGTTGGTGGAAATGCAAACTGGCACAGCCACTCTGAAGAACAGTATGGAGATTCCTCAAAAAGCAAAAAATATAGATACCCTATGATCCAGCAATTGCACTATTAGGTATTTGCCCAAAAGATAAAAAAATACATATTTGAAGGTATAAACACACCCCAATATTTATAGCCACATTGCCAACAACAGCCAAATCATGAAGAGAGCCCAAATGTCAATTGACTGATGAATGTATTAAGAAGAGGTGGTATGTTTGTATACATATATATGTGTATATACATATATACATATATATACACACATATACACAGATATATAGATATATATATACACACGCACATACATACACATACACAGTGGAATATTACTCAGCCATCAAAAAATGAAATCTTGCCATTTGCAACACATGGATGGAGGTAGGGTGTATTTTACTAAATGAAATAAGTCAATCAGAGAAAGACAAATACCTTACAATCTCACTCATATGTGGAATTTAAGAAAGAAAACAGACGAAGATATGGGAGAGGGGGAAGAAAAAAAGGAGAGAGGGAAACAAACCATAAGGGACTCTTAACAATAGAGAACTGGGCTGATGAAGGGAGGAGGGTAGGGGGTGGGCTTGATGGGTGATGGGTATTAAAGAGGGCACCTGTGATGAACAATGGGTGTTGTATGTAAATGATGAATCACTATATTCTACTCCAGAAAGCAATATTTCACTGTATGTTCATTAAAATTTAAATTAAAAAATAAATTATATACAGATAAATAAAATGACAGCTCTGCTCAAGCATGAGGTCAGTCTGGGCCTTGTTTATGTTTTAGTGGTAAAACATAGAAGTAAACTCAGTTGCTGCGACAAGACAGTACTAAAATATAATTCAGGTATAAAATGCCCTATTATCATTACAAAGCAGCCATCTACAGCATAAGCATCTGCTGACTCCCTGACAGTACATTTGCTGGCCACTGAATCATTTAATCATCAATTCAATCACTTATTCTTTTAGCAATTATTGAATTCTTGTTCTCTGATGTTATTGAGACATTCACATTTGCTATGAATCACCCATACCAAACTTCTTAAAATGTTCTTTAAAAAGTCTCTATCCAATGTCCACAATAGCCGAACTCTGGAAGGAGCTGAGATGTCCTTCAACAGATGAATGGATGTAGATGTGGTTCATATTACTCAGCCATCAGAAAGGATGGATACCTACCATTTGTACTGACACGGATGGGACTAGAGGGGATTATGCCAAATGAAATAAGTCAAGCAGAGAAGGACAATTATCATATGATTTCACTCATATGTGAAACATAAGGAATAGCATGGAGGACCACAGGGAAAGGGAAGGAAAACTGAATGGGAAGAAATCAGAGAAGGAGACAAACAAACAATGAGCGACTCTAAACTGTGGGAAACAAACTGAGGGTTAGAGAAGAGAGGAGGGTGGGGGGATGGGATATCTGGGTGATGGTATTAAGGAGGGCATGTGTTGTGATGAGCATGGGTGTTATACTCAACTAATGAATCATTGAACACTACATCAAAAACTAACGATGGCTATGTTGGCTAACTAAATATAATAATAAAAAAGTCTATCCAAGAAAAATTAAAATTTAATTTTAAAAACATTTTTTTCCAAACTGGACAGCAACATGCAAAAGAATGAAACTGAACAACTTTCTTACACCACATACAAAATTAAGTTCAAGATGGATTGAATACCTAAATGTGAGACCTGAAACCATAAAAATCCTAAAGGAGAACACAGGCAGCAACTTCCTTGACATTGGCCATACCAACTTCTTTCTCAATGTCTCCTGAGGCAAAGAGCAAAAATAAAACAAAAAACAAAAGCAAAAATAAACTATTGGAATGTACCAAAATAAAAAGCTTCCACACAGAGAAGGAAACAATCAATAAAACTAAAAGGCAACCTACCGAACAGGAGAAGATATCTGCAAATGACATATCCAATAAAGAGTATCCAAAATATATAAAGAACTTAAAAGCTCAACACCCAAAACACAAATAATCCAATTAAAAAGAGGGCAGAAGATATCAACAGACCATTCTTCAAAGAAGACATACAAATGGCCAACAGACACATGAAAAGATGCTTATCATCACTTTCCATCAGGGAAATGCAAATCAAAACTACAATGAGATTATCACCTCACATCTATGGAATAGCTAAAATCAACAACACAAGAAACAACAGGTGTTGGCCAGGATGTGGAGAAAGGGGAACCCTCTTGCACTGTTGGTGGCAATGCAAACTGGTGCAGCCATGGCGGAAAGTAGTATGGAGGTTCCTCAAAAAGTTAAAAATAGAACTACCGTGTAATCTAGCAATCACACTGCTAGGTATTTACCTAAAGGATACAAAAACACTGATTCAAAGTGATACACGCACTGCAATGTTTATAGCGGCACTACTTACAACAGCCAAAATATGGAAGCACTCCAAGTGTCCACTGATTGATGGATGGAAAAAGAAGATGTGGTATATCTTTACAATAGAATATTATTCAGTCATAAAAAATGAAATCTTGCCATTTGCAACAATGTGGATGGAGTTAGAGTATAATGCTAATCAAAGTAAATTAGAGAAAGCTAAGTACCATGTGATTTCACTACTATGTGGAGTTTAAGAAACAAAAGAAACAAGCAAAGAGAAGAAAATGAGATAGAGACATAGCAGGAAACAGACTTAACTATAGAGAACAAACTGATGGTTACCAGAGGGGAGGTAGGTGGGGCAATGGGTTAAAAGTAGGTGTTGGAGATTAAGGAGTACATTTTCATGTTGAGCACAGCGTGATGCATGGAACTATTGAATCACTATATTGTACACCTGAAACTAATATAATACTGTATGTTAAAGAATTAAAATAAAAACTTAAAACAAAAAAAGGCATTTTTCCAAAGATTAAAAGAACATGCTTATTTTGAAACAATTGAACTATAATTCTGTTTGAAGAAAAAAAAAATAGAGGAAATAGGCATCTTAAAACAATTGAGTTTCATTAAATAGGCACATCCTCTTATAGAGAATCAGCCAGACTTAGGTATGTGACTTGATATATACAATAAGCCTTTTCCTACTAAAGTATCACAAACATACTGTGTCCATGCCACAGTATAAAATATTGTTTCTTTTCCTTATAGGTTTAAATTCTAGTTAAGTTTTATCTGTGTACACTAATGGAATGCAATACCAAAATAAAACAATATAACTTAGTGTCCTGTCATGAGGAAATAGCTAGCTACTATATATCATTGAATAAAAAGGAAAAACAAACAAAAAAACAGGTTAGAGAACAACTTATTTAGCATGGTTTCACTCATGCAAAATTAGTTATATAGCAGGTACAAATTTCAAAGTCAAAAACTCAAATTAGGCAAACATGGCACTTTTTTTTTTTTAATTTCTACCCTCATTTTCAAAGCCTCATTTCCTTTTAATAGTGGAAAATGCAAATTTACCAACTCATGTTAAACTTGAGAACTTTTAATTTAAAATTATTTTGGCTAATACATATTCAATTACCTCAGCATTCTAAAATGCAAATATTCCTCCTTCCGCTCTCCCACCCACCACTCCATCTTTACCTTCCTTTCTTACATTAGGTGATATAAACTTTTCGAGAATTCTGTCATCCTGATCTTAGAGGGAGTTGTCTGGGCCATGTGAATGGGCATGTGTCCAGGATGGATTCTACTGGTGTGTACAGACCAGACCACATCAGTTTCCCCATTCCACAAATTCTTCTGCCTCATCACCCTCTCCCTTCTAGGCACCTTGTCCATATAGTTCACTCTGCTCTCTCCTCATTCTTACGATGAAACCTGTCTAGGACCATCTATGGGATACCTGGCATTTCCAGAGCTCTCTCGGGGACAAATGATACTCTTGGATTACTTCCTATCAAGGGTGAAGAGTAGAGGGCTCTTGAGGTAACTTTCAAGCCCACTGACAAGATACTTCATGTCGTCATTGCTACTACTAATCAGGCTGAATGCGGAGATTCTGCACAAGACTGCAGGTTCCACTAGTTTTATGAAGGGACGCTGGATAATGGTTTCTGTGCTATGGGATCTCCCTTCACTCCTGTCACCCTGAACATCTTCCCCATAGTATTCAGCTGTGAGTGGATAGGTTGCTGGGTCTCTGCTCAAGAAATCAGCATCATATGAATTTTCTGCTTCTTCCTATAGCTATTGCCTTTATCTCCTACAGAACAGGATAGAGTTTTTAGATTATCAGAGTTTTTTCTAAATTGTTGGGCTTATTTCTTCATGTTCAATATCCAACTTCTTTACCCTAAAAAAAATATTTTCCTGGGGTGCCTGGGTGGCTCAGTCGTTAAGCATCTGCTTTTCACTCAGGATATGATCCTGGGGTCCTGGGATCAAGCCCAGCATCGGGCTCCCTGCCTCGCTGGGAGCCTGCTTCTTCCTATCCCACTCCCTCTGCTTGTGTTCCCTCTCTCGCTGGCTGTCTCTCTGTGTCAAAAAAATAAATAAAATCTTTTTAAGAAAAATCTTTTCCTCTCAAAAATTCCATATTTTGTAAATAAAAAAGTATCTTATCTTACTAAAGCCACCCAGTTTGTTTGGTTTCTCTCTTTCTCTCTCTCTCTCTCTCTCTCTCTCTCTCTCTCTCTCTCTCATGCACACACACACACACACACACACACACACACACACACACACGCCTTGCTGTATATATACATAAGAAATTGTCCATAAGGAATACAAAATGCTTTTCTTGGGTACAACTGAGAGATTGGGAATTTAGGTGATTTTTTTCATTTTTTTAAAACATTTTATTTATTTATTTGACAGAGCAAGAGAACAGAAGCAGGAGTAGCAGCAGAGGGCGAGGGAGAAGCAGGCTCCCCACTGAGTAGGGAGCCTGATGTAGGGCTCCATCCCAGGACCTGGGGATCATGACCTGAGCCGAAGGCAGATGCTTAACTGACTAAGCCACTCAGATTTTTCCATTTCTTATGTTTCTTTTTTTCTATAGTCTAATTTTTTTACAGTGAGTGCATTTATTTTATATATTTTTCTTTCACAAAATTTTCTCTTTCAAATAAGCAGATAGCCTGGGTGTTAAGGATGAGAAGATAGCCTTTAAGTAATATTCGGAACTCTTCTAGGAAGACAGCATGTCAAGATGTGTGATGCCACCAATTCAAGTATTAATTTAAGTATGTCTCAAAAATAACATCTTTTTTCTATCTGCTTCCTATACACCAAAGAACAATTTACCTAATTCTCCTACATCCATCTAAAAATTCTGTATGCTACTGAGATTTGAAATCTCACTCAACTAAAATCTCATCCACAGGATCTTTACGGATTTCCAATTCACATTATTGAATTCCAGGAAGTCACAGAACACAGGGGTTACAGGCCAAAAAAACAAAAACAACACAAAACAAAACAGCCATAGATGTAGGTGTTAATGCTGTCTGTGCTGATGATAGTAGTTGTGTGTCCTTGGTCAAGGTACTTAGCTTTTAAGTCAGGCTCCTTATCTATGATATAGAGTAAATACTAGCACATTATCCAAATGATTATGAAAATCAGTGCATAAAATAAATGCAAAACACTATGTAGAAAATAGAAGTTTTCCAATAAAAGTTAGCTATTAGGATGAGAACTCAAAATCCTACAACCACCTGGTCCTACCAACTTTCCTCTATTATTATTTTGCTACCTTTACAAGGATGTGATCTTTCCTAACAATAGCAATGGTATTTTTGTCCTCTATCTCTGCAGGAAGCCCCTGAAATAAGTAATTAATATTGTCTGGTCAGGCAGACCAAGCTCAGCTCTGTAACTGACCAGTGGTATGAATTTGAGCAAATTACTTGGCATACTTGAAATTTACAAGCAGAATGGGAATATTCTCCCCTGTATTCAGAGGTTGTTATACCAGAAATAATCTATAAATAATGCTTAGTACAATACTAACATATAGAAAATATATCATCTGTGACAGTTAACAATATGAAATGTTGATCTCTCTTAATTCTCTGACCTTAACATTTTTCTTTCTAAATTACCTAGCTATTACAGTAAAGAAAAATCCTTTTGCACTTTTTTAATCATACAAGGGAAATATATTTTCCATCTAAAAACTGACTGACAAGTAGTATAGGATAAAACAAAAGTCTAAAAACCAATGAAATATGAGACACTAAGTAATTGATTTAAGTCACTACTCACTGAAAAATCACACTGATTGCTTTTTAAAATATTCAGATAAGGGACGCCTGGGTGGCTTAGTCAGTTAAGCATCTGCCTTCAGCTCAGGTCATGGTCCAAGGGTCCTGGGACTGAGCCCCAAGCTGCATTCCCTGCTCAGCAGGGAGTCTGCTTCTCCCTTTCCCTCTGCCCCTCTCCCCTGCTTGTGCTCTCACACTCATGCTCTCTCTCAAATGAATAAATACAATGTAAAAAAAAAAATATTCAAATAAGCTCTGTTAAGTACTTAATCGCATTTTCCTTGGGTTTTAAGATAGCATTAAATAGAAGCTCTGCATTATTTCCATCTCAAACTATAATAAAGACTGTCAACTTTCTACAGCATGTTGAGATTATCCCAAAGCAGCAGAGAATGTACCGGATTGTTTTTCACCTTTTCTAGATGAACATTATCATGTAAAATCGACATAACAATGAAACAATTGTGTTTTTAAGATCACTAAGTAAATCATTATTTCAACCAATGCTCAATGTGTTTTGTGAATATACTTAGGTAGACTGGCAGCCTCCAAGAGCAGCTTAGCACAACCAGCCAATTCAATCCTTTTTTAAGGCAGCTATATATTTTCTCTAATACAATGTGACTGTTTCAACCTTTTAATTTAAACCCAATCTTGGCTTTAATGAGGATTATCCTGGCAGGAAACCAAACTACATTTTTAGGGTGTGTTTTAATGCATCTATTCTCTGTCTTCAATCAGAAATTTAGTAGTTGTGGCAAGAAAAAGGGTATGTATTCCATTATTATATTTTTCTCCTTTTGATTCTTATGATTACTGGATAATCTTGGTTAAAATATTCAACATTGGAAATTATCATCTAATTAACTTATAGGGAAGGTAAAAAATTTAATGATTTAGATTATATTTATATTTTCCACTAAAAATAAGTATCTAAAATAGAGGCTGGCAATTCTATAATCCTGCAAATGCCAGATAGTTAATAATTTGGCTTGGTGAACTGTAAGTTTTCTGTCCCATCTACTCAGCTCTGCCATAGCCATGTGAAAGCAGCTATAGACAATACATAAATGAATGGGCTCGCCTGTGCTCCAGTCAAATTTTATTTACAAAAAATGGGTGACCAGGCTTGGGGTATAGTTTGTAGACCTGTGATGTAAAAGATAAAAAATACAATGCACTGAACAGAATACACACTGTGTGGAATTCAAGATTTAATCATACTAAGCAATCAGTAACTTCTAAGCATATTCTGTATCCAAGATTCAATGTGAGATGCTATGAAGGTACAACAGTAATGTAAGAAAAATTCTTATCCTCAGGAAGCTCATGATTTTCCTGTGAGGCCAAGAGTTGAGCAGAATAAACTAACAGCATTACTAGACATTATGCAATGAAGGGTTAGATGGATAGGCTTAAAATAAGCTCAGGTCTCGCAGGACTCCATACTACCAGGGATACACATTTATTTAATACATTTCAACTAAATAAATTAAAAGTGAATAATGCTATTATTCCTAGAAAAAGTGACACTTTATCAGTTAACTTGATGTGTAGGATTACCTATTATACACACACACACACACAAGACTCTTAATATTTTACAATAGAAATTTTTAAAAATCTATAGGTATTCTATGGACCCAACATGAAACCATACAAAATTGAATTTAAAAATGTACTTTAAGGGGTGCCTGGGTGGCTCAGTCAGTTAAGCATCTGCCTTTGGCTGGGGTCATGACCCTAGGGTCCTGGGATTGAGCCCCATGTCAGGCTCCCCACTCCACAGGGAGACTGCTTCTCTCTCTTCCAATTCCCCTGCTTGTGTGCTCTTTCTCTCTCTGTCAAATAAATAAATAAAATCTTTTTAAAAAAAAGTATTTTAAGATTGTTGGAAAAGGATTTTTCCATGTTTTTAACGTTTACACTTAGAAAATTCCTATCAAAGGAAAACTTCTAAACTCTTTGAGGCCAGCATTATCTTGATCCTAAAACCAGACAAAGACCCCACCAAAAAGAAGAATTACAGACCAATGTCCCCCGATGAACATGGATGCAAAAATTCTCACAAAATCCTAACCAATAGGATCCAACAGTACATTAAAAAGTTTAGTCACCACAACCAAGTGGGATTTATTCCTGGGCTGCAAGGGCGGTTCAATATCTACAAATCAATCAGCATGATACACCACATTAATAAAAGAAAGGACAAGAACTATATGATCCTCTCAATAGATGCAGAAAAAGCATTTGACAAAGTACAGAACCCATTCTTGACTAAAACTCTTCACAGTGTAGGGATAGAGGGAACATACCTCAATATCATAAAAGCCATATACAAAAAGCCCACACCAAATATCATTCTTAACGGGGAAAAACTAAGAGCTTTTCCCCTAAGGTCAGGAACACAATAGGGATGTTCACTCTCACCACTGTTCAATATAGTACTAGAAGTCCTAGCCTCAGCAATCAAATAACAAAAACAAAAGGCATATGAATCAGCAAAGAAGAAGTCAAACTCTCACTCTTTGTACATGACATGATACTCTATGTGGAAAACCCAAAGGACTCCACCCCAAAATTGGTAGAACTCATACAGGAATTCAGCAGAGTGAAAGGATATAAAATCAGTGCACAGAAATCAGTTGCATTTCTATACACTAACAACAAAAAAGAAAGAGAAATTAAGGAGTCAATCCCATTTACAATTGCACCCAAACCTGTAAGATAACTAGGAATAAACCTAACCAAAGAGGCAAAGATCTGTATCCTGAAAACTATAGAACACTCACAAAAGGAATTGAAGAAGACACAGAGAAATGGAAAAATGTTTCATGCTCATGGATTGGAAGAACCAATATTGATAAAATATCTATGCTACCTAGATAATCTATACATTCAACGTAATCCCTATCAAAATACCATCAACTTTTTTCACAGAGCTGTAATAAACAATCCTAAAATTTGTATGGAACCAGAAAAGACCCCAAACAGCCAAAGGAATGTTGAAAAAGAAAACCAAAAGTGATATCATCACGATTCCAGTTTTTTTTTTTTTAAGATTTTATTTATTTAATTGACAGAGAGAGACAGCGAGAGAAATACAAGCAGGGGAAGCAGGGAAAGGAGAAGCAGGCTCCCCGCTGAGCAGGGAGCCCAACATGGGGCTCAATCTCAGGACCCCAGGACCATGACCCGAGCCGAAGGCACACGCTTAACGAATGAGCCACCCAGGCATCCCATCACCATTCTAGACTTTAAGCTCTACTACAAAGATGTAATCATCAAGACGGTATGGTACTGGCACAAAAACAGACCCATAGCTCAATGGGACAGAATCAAGAACCCAGAAAAGGATCCTCAACTGTATGGTCAACTAATCTTCTACAAAGCAGGAAAGAATATCCAATGGAAAAAAGTCTCTTCAACAAATTGTGTTGGGAAAATTGGACAGCCACATGCAAAAGAAGGAAACTGAACCATTTCCTTACACCATACACAAAAATAGACTCAAAATGGATGAAAGACCTAAATGTGTGACAAGAATCCATCAAAATCCTAGAAGAGAATATAGGCAGCAAATTCTGTGACCTCGGCTGCAGCAACTTCTTGCTAGACACATCGCCAAAGGCAAGGGAAACACAAGCAAAAACGAACTATTGGGACTTCATCAAGATAAAAAGCTTTTGCGCAGCAAAGGAAACAGTTGACAAAACCAAAAGACAATGTACAGAATAGGAGAAGATTTTTGCAAAAGTTTTATCAGATAAAGGGTTAGTATATAAAATCTATAAAGAACTTATCAAACTCAATACCAAAAAAATAATCCAGTCAAGAAATGGGCACAAGACATGAACAGACATTTCTCCAAAGAAAATATACAAATGGCCAACAGACACATGAAACATGCTCCTCATCACTCCTCATCAGAGAAATACAAATCAAAACCACAATGAGATACCACCTCACACCAGTCAGAATGGCTAAAATTAACAAGTCAGGAAATGACAGATGTTGGGGAGGATGCGGAAAAAGGAGAACCCTCTTACAGTGTCGATGGGAAAGCAAGCTGGTGCAGCCACTCTGGAAAACAATATTGAGGTTCCTCAAAAAGTTGAAAATAGAGCTACCCTATGACCCAGCAATTGCCCTACTGGATATTTATCTGAAGGACACAAACGTAGTGATCTGAAGGGGGACCAGCACCCAAATGTTTACAGCAGCAATGTCCACAATAGCCAAACTACGGAAAGAGCCCAGATATCCATCGACAGATGAATGGATAAAGTAGGTATGGTGTCTATTTATAATGGAATATTATTAAGCCATGAAAAAGAATGAACTCTTGCAGTTTGCAGTGATGTGGATGGAACTAGAGGGTATTATGCTAAGCGGAGTAAGTCAATCAAAGAAAGAAAATACCATATGATTTCACTCATATGTGGAATTTAAGAAACAAAACAGATGAGCACAGGGGAAGGTAGGGAAAAATACAAGACGAAGTCAGAGAGGGAGACAAACCATAAGAGACTCTTAATCATAGGAAACAAAATGAGGGTTGCTGGAGATGAAGTGGGTTGGAGGATAGGATTAACTGGGTGATGAACATTAAGGAGGGCACGTGATGTAATAAACACTGGGTGCTATATAAGACTGATGAATCACTGAACTCTACCTCTGAAACTCATAATACACTCTATGTTAATTGAATTTAAATAAATTAAAAGAAAAAAAAAAGAAAATTCCTATCAGCGTCTCAGAAATGTATGCAAATTAGCTAGTGTTCAGAGGCCTAAACCCAGGAGGAAAAAAAATAAATAACTAAAAGTCAGCCTCTCTCTGAAAAATAAATCTTTAGAAAAAGGGGGGGGGCACCTGGGTGACTCAGTCAGTTGAGCATCTGACTCTTGATTTTGGCCCAGGTAATGATCTCAGGGTCCTGAGATAGAGCCCCACATCATGATTCGCCCTTAGTGGGAGGGGGGATCTGCTTGGGATTCTCTCTCTCCTTCTTCCTCTGTCCCTCCCCCAGCTCATGCTCTCTTTCTCTAAAAAAATAAATAAATCTTTAAAAAAAAGTCAGCCAGTATGAATTAGTAAGATCTGAAAGAAGAAGAGAAAAACTTTAAAAAAGAAAAAAGAAGAAGAAATCTGAGGATATATTCATTCAGCCTGCCATCAGATTTATTGTTAATTAGCAAGGAAAGTTTTAGTTAGATACTTTGGAATTTTTAAGCCTCTCCAATAACGTCCAAAGTTATATGGGTTTTTAAACTCTTGACTTTGATAAAAAATCACTGCAATTATGAAAAACATTTAAATCTACATCTCAGGAAAGTAGGACTTCCAGGGATTTTTGACCAGGACTTGTCAAATCCTTGCTCTGAAGCACAAGGTTAGTATGATTCACCAAAACAGGAAAATCCTTATAGTATTCTGTTCTATGTTTTCAGCTCTGTAACTTCTAAATTGTTATATAGTGCTTATTATATGCATAATCTGTCCTATCTCCTATAAAAATGCTTTTGAACTTGCTTTCCTAAAATAAAATTTGGAATTAAATAGAGAGCTGTATAATAGGTTTAAAAAAGGTACTTTTAAAGCAGCTGAGCAGTGAATAAATAATCACCTGAGGGTAACTGGTGAAAATTGGATTTGATGTCAAGCTGCCTTTTGACATTTGCCCAATACTAACTGGTATGCCACCACTCATTCACGCACTGGCTCACAACAGCCTCTGAATGGTCTTGCCAAAATACTTGCTTACTTAGATTCGGATGCTTTACCAGGATTTTCTTTTCATCCTCCCTATTCAGTGCCCCTTAGAGAACAGACTCAATTGTCCCTGATTCCATTATACAACACATGCCACAACAGATGTAGCTTTTTTGTTTGTAGTTTAAAATGTTCAAGCAAAGATACAAAGCCATCAGTTCTTAATAACAAAAGAGTTAAATTCATCAGTTTCTCCTCAGTGTGCCAAGTGTTCTGTTGCTATGTTGTACTTTCTTAGATTCTATGAAATATGGTAGCTACCCTTGGGTGAGCTGTTTGAGCTGACTGACCCCAACTGACACAATATTGACACCACAGAGATCATGGTGTGTTTCAGCAATGTGAGCCTTTCAAAGTTACTTTTTTCTAAAATAGAAAAGCTGATTCTGACTGGCGACTATTTTCAATATCTTTTGATTTTCCAAATATTGAAATAATCCCCCAAATAGCTCCAATACTCACCAAATACAGCTCTTCTTTCATATACCCTTGAAATTGTAACTACTTTAAAGGAAAAGAAACATCTTGGCTTCATAATTTGTGTTTCTAGAACCCAAGTGTTTATGAAAAGTAGGTATTCTTCCATGGAGTATCACAGTAGCAAAGCTAGGTTTTGTGTGCCTCTGTGATAATACAGACATTTCCCCCCTATTTTACATTTCTAAGCTTCTCTTCTTATGCTCCAAACCTACCATCTTCACTCTTGATTTTTATGTATTTATTATTTTTTTAGGTACAGTAATAGAGAACAAAGACAGAAAAAAAGACATTGCTTCTTGAACAAGTTAGTAAGATTTAAGAAAAAAATTACAACTTAAAATTTTTTATAAACAAGTTCTAAAATAAGTCTTGCTTTTCAATGTCTTACCAGTGGCAATGTGATATAGAGGAAGAAAGATGGCTATGGAAGCAGAGACTGAAATTTGAAAAGGAGGTTTTCTCATTAGTAACCATAACTTTTGGCAAGTGTTTTTTTAACCTTGATTTACTCATTGGAAAATTTGGTATAATAATACCGTACCTGACAGGGTTCTTGTGGAGATAAGTAGTTTGGACAAATGCTTGGCACTTAATAGTTTGGACAAGTGCTAGGCACATAATTGCCACTGATACGATAAGCAACATCCAAAAAATAAAACTTGTAATAGCTGAGCTCTGGCCCCCGTCACCTTAGCTGGGTAGAGACATCTCTAAAGTAACCCCCTCTAAGTTTCTGAGGGTAAAGTGCAAGTGACTCATGAAAGCAAAATGGCCTGCTTGCTTTTACCAAACTCTTCTAAACCATCCTCCAAAATCTACTAGTGAGACTCTTGACTTAATTGAACTATAAATTTCTTTTTAAAATCATGAAAGTCCAACTTGAATGATATACACCTCCTGGTTCCAGCTAGGAGACAAGCCAAGATAACAACATCCTAGCCAGCTGTGTATATCTAAACTCCAAAAAACTTTCAGTTATATATTTTCATATTGACAATATTAGTCTCCAAATAAATTATTTGTTCTAATTCTTCTGCAGAAAAATTAGTACAGTTCTAGCATGAGGAGCTTTGTTATTAATTTGTACAACATTCTATCAAATCTCAGCATAAAAGTAATCCCCTTTTTAACACCTAAGTTAAACTTTGATATGCACACTTAGAACCCTCTTTATGTAGATATCTGTTCTGACCTGGTATATTAACTAGGCTGCATTTTTAGACTAAAAAAAATTACTGTCACTCTGCAAGACAAGACTCTCAGTTTCCTTTATTACTAATTACAGACGCTAATACTTCACTCTCAAAACCCTGGCCTAGAAAGAAGGAGAACTGAGCTATCTATTGCCTGAGATTAGTACAGAGATGCTTGCAAGGAGGATCACCATGGGAAGCCTACTGAGAACTCAAAGCCTGGTAAGTGGGCAGTTACTTCCTCATTTGGAAGGCAATACCTTAACAAGTGTTATCTCTTTTTTTTTTTTTTTCAAAATTGATTATGCCTGACAATGAGAATATAAATAAAAAGTAGAACTCCAGTGGGGACACAACTTCACTGTCAAAAATGTAAACACACCGAACCTGGGAGGTGCAAACGTTAAGTGCATACAATAATGTAAATTAAGGGGTGTCTTGCAAGCTAATAAATACAAAATGCAGAATTTAAAGTTAGGACACTAATCCTACAAGGGAAACTAAAGCAAATGTGCATTGCATATTGGACTTCTATGTAGTAAATAATAAGCTAAATATGCCATCAAAATAAAAGGTCATAATATAGGGCACAACTGATTGGGTTCAAAGTCTGTGTCTCCTATTATTTTAATATGAAAACAACAACAATTAAGATTTATTTAATGCTTACTATCTATGCTGGAGATGACTCACATAGTCTAATGAGTGCCAGCTGTGCACATCTCCTTTCAACTGAGCATCCAGTGATACCATATTGAGGGTGTTTGCACCACGGTGGCAGTATTTACCCCATAAAAATTGTCAAACACTGTAAATCAGAACTTCTGTTTTGGAGAGCCTATTGTCAACCATTTACCAGCACACCATTGCCTACTACCTACCAGGAGCTGTTCTAAGCTCTTTACGTTAACTCTCAAAACAATCTTACGAGACAGGTACTATTAATTATCCCTAATTTACAATGACAAAACAATGCACACAGAGATCAAGAGGTTTTCCCAAATAACAGTCATAATCCAAATGGATGTCACCTCATTTGGCCTGCACTCTTAATCACTCCTCTCTGCTACCCTATTTTTCTATATCAAGTCCAATTGAATGTTTTTATACTTTGAGAGATTTAGGCATTATCCATGTACTAATGAACTAGAATGCTCACCCACCAGTATTTTTGTTTTATTATAATAAAAATGTTGATCATAAAAATACATATTTATCTTCCCATGTGTTATTCTGTTAGGCTTATTTCCTTAAGCCCTTTTTAAATACAAAAGCCCATTAAATGTAAAAGCCGAATAGATATTTTACATGTTGACCTCTACTCAGTTCCAAATCAAAAAATGAATGAACAATTTACGTGTTAATGAACTGCACGTAGAGCCAGAAGAACAAAGTAGCATCTTTGAAGGAAACTTCAAGCATCCTCCAGTAAAAGGCAGACACTGTCAAAAACCACTTTCTACATGTGTATAGGATGAACATTTGTTTTCCTGCCAAAGGTAGTAGTATCCACTCTTGAGTACTGATGGTTTCTAGCCAATAATTTTAATAGTCATTCTAATTCCGGAATTTTCCTTTGAACATCTATTTCATCTGCAACATCTCAAAAGAATCAAGGTCAATGTTCACAGGGCAGGTCATTAAGTAGCACCTCTGCATTATCATATTTTTTCAGAATCTCCATGAAAAGTCATCCTCAAGGTTGGCTCCCATTAATGTTGCACAGCCAATTCATATTAGAATGTCTGCATAAAGGATGTGAGGGGAGTTGGGGAACCAGGATATAGACAATTTGGGTTTTAAAGGCTTATTAAAAAATCATGACAAATGTTGATCTCATACCTAAATTCTTAACTATAGATTTCTCTATTTAAAATAACAAGAAAATGAAAATATTCCATTCTGTTAGAAACTAAACAAAACTTTAAAATCATATCATGTTTGATCCTTTTAAGAAAAAAACAAAGAGGTTCTTCAAGAAAGGAATAAAATAAATGGCTGAGATTAATAACTACCTCCTTTTGGAAACAAGCACTCAGTTCCCTCACTACTTGTACACTTAATTTGGTGTATTCAAAACGGCTCTTGGAGCCCTACAAATTGTACTGACATAATGCGAATTGTGTAGTTTCTGCCCAGTAGGCTAATAATACCCATGAAACGAATACTTGCACAATAGGGAGCCACTGTGTGTTCAGGTCCTACCATACAAAGTACCATACAAAGTATGTCATACTATGTTATGTCTTCAAATTTGGATGTTCTTGAAGCAAAGGACATAGAACTTTGCACTCGATGAAGGATGTGATAGTACTAAAAGGAATGGAACAGATATAATGGGCAACCCTAGAAGAGACGTGATTTAGAGAACCTTCTGTGACCCGGAAACAATGTTATATCATAAGGCACCTGGAGGACCCTGGAGGAGGATGGGAAAGGAATGTAGAAGCGCAATGACTTTTCAAGAGGAGTTCTTCTTTCTCAATTTTACTGGGTGATGGAATCCAAATTAAGTAGGTCCCAATAAGGTCAAGAATAAGCTTTGCATAAGCAGGTACTCTTTATAAGTGTTTTCCATCTTTTGTCTGTGAACTGTTATTATCAGAGTCACTTATTTAAAACACAGACTCCTGTGCCACCTCAACCAGTTGTGTTTCATTATTTCGAAAGTACTGAAGTTAGGCTGAAATAAAGTAGAAAGCATGGTAAAGAAATAGCAATGAAAAAAAGACTAAAATAAAATCTGACAAGTAACAGGAAATCACAGAATGGTCTAAACTCGGTGGTGATATGAGGGGAATGTGAAATTTAAATCCTTTCAACATATGAAGAAATCTTGTCAAAATTTTGGCAGTGGTATATAAGTCCTAGGACTAAGGAAGTGAAGGTAGGGAGATGGGGTACGAATGGCTGAAATCGAAGTATAGGTTTTGGAAAAATAGAGGTGTCAGTATATATTAGCATTGTAATGGAAGCAGAAATATTAAAAATAGAAAGAAAAGAAAAAAATTCTAATACCTCAAAATCCAAAGCAGTAAGAAACCTAATATTGTATTTGTTTTACAACATGCTTCTTTTCAAGAATGTGAAAACATACGTTCTATCTTGCTAGTGTTTGGACATCTACTTTTGGAATGAGCATGTTTGCTCTCTTTGTTAATTCAATCAAGAATTCAACTAGAGAAAGAATATTGTCAAAATATCTACACTACCCGATGCAATGTACAGTTTTAACATAGTCCGTTTCAAAATACAAACATCATTTTTCAGACAGCTAGAATAAATAATATTGAAGTTGTATGGAACCACAAAAGACCCTGAATATCCAAAGCAATCTTGAGAAAGAAGAACAAAGCTGGAGCTGTCACAATTCCAGATTCCAAGATATACTACAAAGCTGTAGTAATCAAAACAGTAGGTACTGGCACAAAAATAGACACATAGATCAATGGAACAAAACAGAAAACCCAGAAATAAACTCTCACTTATATGGTCAATTAATCTGTGACAAAATAGGCAAGAATAAACAGTGGGGAAAAGATAGTCTCTTCAATAAATGGTGCTGGGAAAATTGGATGGCTACATGCAAAAGAATGAAACCAGTCCATTCTCTTACACCATACACAAAAATAAACTCCAAATGGGTTAAAGACCTAAATATGAGACTTAAAACCATAACACTCCTAGAAGAAAACATAGGCAGTAATTTCTTTGACATTTGCCATAAAACATTTTTCTATATATGTCTCCTAAGGCAAGGGAAACAAAAGCAAAAATAAATTATTGGAACTACACCAAAATAAAAGGCTTTTGCACAGTGAAGGAAACCACCAACAAAAAAATAGGCAACCTACTGAATAGAAGGTATTTAGAAGAAATAGATATTTGTAAGTGATATATCTGATAAGGGGTTCATATCTAAAATATATAAAGAACTTAATACAACTCAACATCAAAAACCCCACAAATAATTCAATTAAAAATGGGCAGAGGACCTGAATAGACATTATTCCAAAGAAGATATACAGACAGCCAACAGACATATCAAAAGATGCTCGACGTCACTCATCTTCAGGAAAATGGAAATCAAAACCAACATGACAGAGAAAGGGAAACCCTCTTACACTGTTGGTGGGAATGCAAGCTGGTACAGCCACTCTGGAAAACAGTATGGAGATTCCTCAAGATGTTAAAAATAGAGCTACCCTACGCCCCAGCAATTGCACTACTAGGTATTTACCCTAAATATACAGACCTAGTGAAAAGAAGGGGCACATGCACACCAATGTTCATAGCAGCAATGTCCATATTAGCCAGCTGTGGAAGGAGCCAAGGTGACCTTCAACGGATGGATAAAGAAAATGTGGTTCATATATATAATGGAATATTACTCAGCCATCAGAAAGGATGAATACACACCATTTGTATTGATGTGGATGGAACTGGAGCGGATTATGCCAAGTGAAATAAGTCAAGCAGAGAAAGACAATTATCATATGGTTTCACTCATATGTGGAACAGAAGGAATAGCACGGAGGACCACAGGGGAAGGGAGGGAAAACTGAATGGGAAGAAATCAGAGAGGGAGACAAACCATGAGAGACTCTGGCTCTGGGAACCAAACTGAGGGTTACAGAAGGGAGGGGGTATAGGGATGGGGTAACCGGGTGATGGGTATTAAGGAGGGCACGTGTTGGGATGAGCCCTGGGTGTTATACTCAACTAATGAATTGTTGAACACTACATCAAAAACTATATGTTAGCTATTCGAACATAATAATAAAAATTTTTTTAAAAAAACACCATCATATATCATCTTAAGCCTGTCAAAATGACTAAAATAAATAAGACAAGAAATAGCAAGTGTTGATGAGGATATGGAGGGGAAAAAAACCCTCATACACTATTGGTGGGACTGTAAACTGGTACAGCCACTGGAAAACAGCATGGAGGTTCCTCAAAAAAAATAAAAAATAGAAATATTATAGGATCCCTTAATTCCACTACTAGGTATTTACCCAAAGAATTTAAAAAGTTATATGCAACCTTATGTTTATTGCAGGACTATTTACAATAGGCAAGATATTGAAACAACCCAAGTGTCCAATAAATAAATGAGTAGATATGGAAGATGTGGTATATATATATATGTACAATGAAATATTAGTCATGAAAAAGACTGAGATCTTGGGGGTATCTGTGTGGATCACTCCATTAAGCATCCAACTCTTGATTTCATCTCAGGTCGATCTCAGGGTTGTGAGACTGAGCCTTGCATTGGGCTCTGCGCTGGGCATGGAGCCTGCTTGAGATTCTCTCTCTTCCTTTCCCTCTGCCCTATTTCCCTTCTCTTAAAAAAAAGGGGGGGGGGAAAGAAAGAAGAGAGAGAGATCTTTCCATTTATGACATCATGAGCAGACTTAGAGAGTATTATGCTAAGTGAAGTAAGTCAAACAGAGAAAGACAAATTTCGTATCATTTCACTTATATGAAGAATGTAAAAAAACAAACAAACAAAATAAAAATAGACTCATAAATCGAACAAACTGGGGGTTGCTAGAGGGGATTTGAGTGGAGGGATGGGCAAGATAGGTGAAGGGGTTAGGAAGCACAAACTTCCAGTTATAAAATAAGTCATGGGAATGAAAAGTACAACATAGGAAATACAGTTACTAATACTGTAATAACTTTGCATAATGACATATGGTAACTACACTTAAGGTGGTAAGCATTGTGCAATGTATATAAACATCAAATCACTATGATATACACCTGAAATTAATAAAATATTGTTTGAAAATTATACTTCAATTAAAAAAAAAAGAATTACCATAGACAAAATACATTTGCTCTATCCTTCCTTCTCTCTTTCACTCCTTCTCTCTCTTTCGACAAGAACCATTTGAAGATGTTCTAAAATTCTTGATAACCGTGGGTTCCATGTCAAGCTAGGTAAACTGAAGTAGGTCATCTGTGACACTTCAGAGTATTAATTTTCATTACAAACAGGACAGAGGAATTCAGTGTAGAATTTTGGTGAAAAATAAATACAAGGCAAGAATGATTCACATTTCCCAGTTCTTTATGCCTTTTTCAGTAATTTCTAACTCCCATCCAAAGTTAACAATTCTGATTTCATTAAATAAGTTCATAGGTAGGAAATTGAAGGCAATATGAATGAGAATTAATATTCACTATGTTTACATTTATTGGGGCTTTAATTATAAATTCAGCATATTATTTTCAAAATTTATTATAAATCATAGAAATTTGAAGTGTGAAGGAGACTTAAGGATGATCTGTTTAGATCTCCTAATTTTAAAAGTGGAAAAAAAAAATATGTGACTCTAATCTACGAACTGCATAGAAGGGGAGTTAGAACTAGGACCTAAGTTTTCTTCTTGATCTTTGGTCTGGTATTCTGTAGACAGTTTTGTAGGAAAGAAAACAGACAGAGATCTGGTTCTCCAGTTAATTCACTTTTTGTCATTAAGTCAGTCATTTAAGCTTTCAAGTTCTCCGTTTTTTCATCTGTAAAATGGGGACTAAGTTGGGTGATCTAAAAGTGGCACTACAAAGCTAATAATCTATACTTTTCACTTTTGCCTATGTGGGCATAACCAAGATGAGATTAAGATTTAACTATTCTGGAGTCATCATGGGACTATGCCTGCTCTCAACATTTTTAATTTAGAAAAGGAGAAATGGGAATATTAGGAATGTTCTCATCAGAAACTGGATGCTATAGTACTAGCACAAGTATATGAAATCACCTCAAAGAATCCGGACTTCAAGGCATTTTTAAAAAAATCTTTTAGAGATAAAGAGTAACAGTAGCTATTTAAAATTTACAAAAATTATAATTTTTCTGCTATCTTCAAGAGTAACAAATTGGAATTTACCTTAGAAGAAGATTTTTCCTTTTGGTGTGATGAAGAGCATCCCAGTGCTATTAGGTTTACAAATATTGAGTAAATACCCTCTTCTGGAATGGAGAGTTTCTGAAGAATGTGGATTCAAAGGATGAAAGTACTGTCCATGAAATTTCAAAAATTTATCACTGGGCAGAGGCAAAGTCCTTAAGATTACGTCTCATAAGGTAACTGTTTCTTTCTCAAATATATATATTTAGGCTGCTGTCTATTTGTTTATGTTCTTTAAGAGTTGTAGGCAGCACAACCAACCCGGATGGCATTGAGCTGGGGCCACCAACACTGCCTTACAGACTGGAGGAGAAGAGCAACTGCAGATGGATTTCTCTCTCTCTTCCTCTCCATTCCCCTTTTTCTTTCTCTTTCTTCCCCCTCCTTCTCTCTCTGTCCCTCTCTATTTTTAACAGAAAAATCCAAATGGGATAATCTGGGATAGGAAATTAAGTAATAAGGCAATAATGATAGATGGAAATAAGCTGATAATACTGATGCTTTTCATTTTCTTCATATTGTTCTATAGTTTCTAATTTTTCTACAACAAACAATAGCAATTATAAAAATATTTTTAAAGAAAACATAAAAAAAAATGTTACCTGACAGGAACCTCGTTTAATTCTGCAATATAGAGCAAATAAGAGAGGTCTTTCTAATTAATTAGGAAAGAGTAATAGTGGGGAGAGTAGTTTGAAGTGGGGGAGAGTAGTTTTGCTAAGAACAATGATACTATTTAATAGTTCCGTAATTGCTATAATTTTGTTCTCTTTGACACCCTCAGAACTTTTAACTCTCCTGAAAGCCTCTATGAGATTTCTAACTAGCTCAACACTTTCTATAACATATAAAATTGTTAATCTTCATGAAGTAATTTAGCATGTGTAAAAATTAACCCAGTATCCAACAATACAAAAATACCCAGTGCTAAGTCCAATTTCTAAAAATAACTCTAGAGAAACCTTGCCAAGAGCAGGCTGCTTTATGCTACGTTACTACTCTAAGGATGGCTATTATATAGCAAACACCTCACACCTTGTTTGGAGATAGTCTGTCCTCCATGCTGTCTTCAATTTCTCCATAGAAATATTTCAATCAATGACCACTTTACTAAGAAACCTAGATATGTCTATGGAAGAGATACTGGTTTCCACTCTGGTCAGAAATAAACACCAGTTTATAACTCTCAAAACCATTCACTGCCACAAAAGGTTGATATATAGTGAAAAGTATGTATCTAAATCTCATTTATCACAAACTAGATAGGAAAAAGTGTTTTACCTATTCTAGTTGAATGAATTGAACATATTGGCCTAATGCCTGGACTATGCCACACTGGAGAAGCTTCAAATGCATTTGCAGATATAGATGGTAATTACTCACTGGAGTACAAGTTTCTGTTTTCATCACAATGATTCTTCCCCCATCAGCATTATCTTCCAGCTGTATACTCCATGTCTCTCTGGGTAGATCGCACATAGTAGGTCTTCAATAAACATGTGGTAGATTGAACTCTATTCAGTACTAGAATTGGAAAGTCATTTGACATACGATTCATTAAAAACAGCAACAAAAACAACAGAAACCTTTAACAAACACAGACACTTGCTTGGGTTCTGCTATATGGAGCTGCTCAAAGCCAGTTTCTTCACTCTTTTCCTTAAGGCACTACAGAGTAATTGCCTTTTCATCTGTGTTCATCCCATTTAGGACATAAGCTCTGTAAGGATGAAGAACACGTGTGTCATTGCAACCCCTGTATGTTGCTCCCCTGTGCCTTCTCCCACTTAATGTTTCATTCCTCCTTCTGTTCATTCATTTATTAATTCATTTATCCTTCTATCCATCCATTCCATAAATCTATGAAGCCTGTAAATATTTGAAGACAGTTTGCACATTTCCTCTCAGTCTTCTCTTTATCCAACTAAATATTCTCATTATCTTTTTTTATCATTCTTCATGTGACATGTATTCTTCTAGCCAGTACAAACTAGAAGAATACTAGGACACAGCCAGAATACGGAAGTAGGAAGAACTATTTCCTCTCTTGTTCTAAGCCCAAGCTTCTATTGTAATATAGGCACTCATTCAAAATAAACAAAAAATTGAGCCTGTTTTGGAATGGTATCATAAATTTAAAAATATATCTAATATCTAATAATCTAATATGGGAATTACAGTAAAAAATCACAGTGTTACTGAAAAGTGCATCAGAGGGAGAATATATACACTATGCCATGTGAGGCAATCTTTTGGCTAGAAGTACTATTTTACTTTTCTAAACTTTAAAAACTTATCAGCATTGTCCCTGAGGTAGGGGTCCCATTCTACAAAAAGAGGTGGCCCCCTTCTTTGACCTACTCCCCTTCAGGCCCAACCACATCCTCCCTTCTTCAGGACCAAGACTTTCTAATGTTTGAAGCTCTCCTCCAGCCCCTCTTAGCAGGAGGGGTTATGGGGGGCAGTGAGGGGGAGGTGGCATTTAATACCTCACTTTTCTCCTCTTTCTCTTATCACCTTTCCCACTCTGCTTTAGACTTGTGGATGGTCAATTGCTGTCATATCCAGTGATTCCATTGGTTTCTGTTCCTTTTTAACTGCCCAAGGGCAGTTATTGTATTATATTGGTTTCTATTCCTTTCACTACCTTCTTTTTTTGGGGGGTTAGATGGACAGAAATTGTGGGGGGAAGATAAGAGTTATACTAATAAAGAGGAAATCACCAAGCCAAAAAAAAAAATTATCAGCATTAAAACTCCAAAAACAAGGGTCACCTGGCTGGCTCAGTGGGTAGAACATAAGACTCTTAATCTCAGGGTCATGAGTTTGAGCCCCATGTTAGGCATAGAGATTACTTTAAAAAAAAAAAAAAAAAGCTTCCAACGACCATAGACTGTTTTCTGGAAATAAAAATGACATCAGCAGAGGCAGTACATCTAAGCTCATACTTAGCATCTTAGTGTGACATACTGATCATCCCTAAAATGCACAACAGAATACTAACTGATAATCAGTCTTGATCTCTTAACTCCTCAGCACATCATGAGCCTGGTACTTTTCACCTGATAGCTCACTGCATTTAAAAAATAATAATATGAGGACAAACACTGCAGCTACGTCCTTAAGAGTATTTCATGGTCCACATCATGGGGAAGAATCAGGGGAAGGGAGTCTACCACCAACACCTGGTGAGGGAATGATGGTTTTCAAAATGCTGACCCTGAGTTGTAAGGACTGGAGCCACCAGCCCCACATCATGTTGAATGCTTACTTTTGGATATCAATAANTCTGTCCCTCTCTATTTTTAACAGAAAAATCCAAATGGGATAATCTGGGATAGGAAATTAAGTAATAAGGCAATAATGATAGATGGAAATAAGCTGATAATACTGATGCTTTTCATTTTCTTCATATTGTTCTATAGTTTCTAATTTTTCTACAACAAACAATAGCAATTATAAAAATATTTTTAAAGAAAACATAAAAAAAAATGTTACCTGACAGGAACCTCGTTTAATTCTGCAATATAGAGCAAATAAGAGAGGTCTTTCTAATTAATTAGGAAAGAGTAATAGTGGGGAGAGTAGTTTGAAATGGGGGAGAGTAGTTTTGCTAAGAACAATGATACTATTTAATAGTTCCGTAATTGCTATAATTTTGTTCTCTTTGACACCCTCAGAACTTTTAACTCTCCTGAAAGCCTCTATGAGATTTCTAACTAGCTCAACACTTTCTATAACATATAAAATTGTTAATCTTCATGAAGTAATTTAGCATGTGTAAAAATTAACCCAGTATCCAACAATATAAAAATACCCAGTGCTAAGTCCAATTTCTAAAAATAACTCTAGAGAAACCTTGCCAAGAGCAGGCTGCTTTATGCTACGTTACTACTCTAAGGATGGCTATTATATAGCAAACACCTCACACCTTGTTTGGAGATAGTCTGTCCTCCATGCTGTCTTCAATTTCTCCATAGAAATATTTCAATCAATGACCACTTTACTAAGAAACCTAGATATGTCTATGGAAGAGATACTGGTTTCCACTCTGGTCAGAAATAAACACCAGTTTATAACTCTCAAAACCATTCACTGCCACAAAAGGTTGATATATAGTGAAAAGTATGTATCTAAATCTCATTTATCACAAACTAGATAGGAAAAAGTGTTTTACCTATTCTAGTTGAATGAATTGAACATATTGGCCTAATGCCTGGACTATGCCACACTGGAGAAGCTTCAAATGCATTTGCAGATATAGATGGTAATTACTCACTGGAGTACAAGTTTCTGTTTTCATCACAATGATTCTTCCCCCATCAGCATTATCTTCCAGCTGTATACTCCATGTCTCTCTGGGTAGATCGCACATAGTAGGTCTTCAATAAACATGTGGTAGATTGAACTCTATTCAGTACTAGAATTGGAAAGTCATTTGACGTACGATTCATTAAAAACAGCAACAAAAACAACAGAAACCTTTAACAAACACAGACACTTGCTTGGGTTCTGCTATATGGAGCTGCTCAAAGCCAGTTTCTTCACTCTTTTCCTTAAGGCACTACAGAGTAATTGCCTTTTCATCTGTGTTCATCCCATTTAGGACATAAGCTCTGTAAGGATGAAGAACACGTGTGTCATTGCAACCCCTGTATGTTGCTCCCCTGTGCCTTCTCCCACTTAATGTTTCATTCCTCCTTCTGTTCATTCATTTATTAATTCATTTATCCTTCTATCCATCCATTCCATAAATCTATGAAGCCTGTAAATATTTGAAGACAGTTTGCACATTTCCTCTCAGTCTTCTCTTTATCCAACTAAATATTCTCATTATCTTTTTTTATCATTCTTCATGTGACATGTATTCTTCTAGCCAGTACAAACTAGAAGAATACTAGGACACAGCCAGAATACGGAAGTAGGAAGAACTATTTCCTCTCTTGTTCTAAGCCCAAGCTTCTATTGTAATATAGGCACTCATTCAAAATAAACAAAAAATTGAGCCTGTTTTGGAATGGTATCATAAATTTAAAAATATATCTAATATCTAATAATCTAATATGGGAATTACAGTAAAAAAAATCAGTGTTACTGAAAAGTGCATCAGAGGGAGAATATATACACTATGCCATGTGAGGCAATCTTTTGGCTAGAAGTACTATTTTACTTTTCTAAACTTTAAAAACTTATCAGCATTGTCCCTGAGGTAGGGGTCCCATTCTACAAAAAGAGGTGGCCCCCTTCTTTGACCTACTCCCCTTCAGGCCCAACCACATCCTCCCTTCTTCAGGACCAAGACTTTCTAATGTTTGAAGCTCTCCTCCAGCCCCTCTTAGCAGGAGGGGTTATGGGGGGCAGTGAAGGAGAGGTGGCATTTAATACCTCACTTTTCTCCTCTTTCTCTTATCACCTTTCCCACTCTGCTTTAGACTTGTGGATGGTCAATTGCTGTCATATCCAGTGATTCCATTGGTTTCTGTTCCTTTTTAACTGCCCAAGGGCAGTTATTGTATTATATTGGTTTCTATTCCTTTCACTACCTTCTTTTTTTGGGGGGTTAGATGGACAGAAATTGTGGGGGGAAGATAAGAGTTATACTAATAAAGAGGAAATCACCAAGCCAAAAAAAAAAATTATCAGCATTAAAACTCCAAAAACAAGGGTCACCTGGCTGGCTCAGTGGGTAGAACATAAGACTCTTAATCTCAGGGTCATGAGTTTGAGCCCCATGTTAGGCATAGAGATTACTTTAAAAAAAAAAAAAAAGCTTCCAACGACCATAGACTGTTTTCTGGAAATAAAAATGACATCAGCAGAGGCAGTACATCTAAGCTCATACTTAGCATCTTAGTGTGACATACTGATCATCCCTAAAATGCACAACAGAATACTAACTGATAATCAGTCTTGATCTCTTAACTCCTCAGCACATCATGAGCCTGGTACTTTTCACCTGATAGCTCACTGCATTTAAAAAATAATAATATGAGGACAAACACTGCAGCTACGTCCTTAAGAGTATTTCATGGTCCACATCATGGGGAAGAATCAGGGGAAGGGAGTCTACCACCAACACCTGGTGAGGGAATGATGGTTTTCAAAATGCTGACCCTGAGTTGTAAGGACTGGAGCCACCAGCCCCACATCATGTTGAATGCTTACTTTTGGATATCAATAGTGACCTTCATTATTGTACGGCTTTTCCTCTCATTAGTCAATTAGTATTCACACCATCTATCTTGGATTTGTAGAAATATCCCTCAAACATTAGGCAGGCTTCCAGCTGAATCTCTAATGTGAGTGGTTTGGCTCAGAGTCAACGAAAGGTGATTTTATGTTATACAACGAGCTCATGTCAAGTTATTTCAGTGGCACTTCGCTAAAACATACGGACTTTGTGATTCATTTTTTAAAAGCTCTGTGGATGACATGCCCTCACTTGAACAAAGTTTCTTTCCAGATCATGGGGCCTTTTCACTAATATCTGAAGTTGCATCTTTCTTCTTTGGTCTACGTTACCTGGGGGACCAACTGCAAGCAAAAAGGAATTCATTTTAGCAAACCTTGTGATTTCTCTGAATCCACAGAGCCTTCCAGAAATCGAGGCTTTGTGCCAGCTCATTATTATCCTAAGCATGTGGATCCTCCACTGAGCAATTAGTATATAAAGAGTTTTATTATCTTAGGGAAAAAAAGGAATGCAATAAAATGCTCCATGGAAAGGAAGAGCATGAAAATCAGAACTTCATAGTATTTTAAGCTAGCCAATGCAGATACATAAAAATATAGTCATGGAATTGAACCAGAAATAAGCCTGGAAACTTTTTTTTTACCCCTCTGTTCTCTTCTTGCATTCAGCTGCATTATTCACAGCCACTTGCTTTACCCTTGCAGATACAGGGTTATGCTTTTTGCTTAGGAGCTATTGTCCAGGCTTAATCTGATAGAAGTCACTAAAGCTTTTTTCTGTTGTATCATTCAGCACTGAGCTGAATTCTATATATGGCATTTTGAAATCAGGGAAGCTATCGAGACAGAAAGCAAATGAAACTTTTAAGAGACATAGGTCAATTGAACAAAAATACATTTATCAGCTCAAAGAAATTTTTAGGTCTAAATTTAAGATGACATCTTTCTTGATTTTATGTTTAATTATAAACATACATTCCTAATAAAAACTCCCCCATCAGTCTTTATTTAATTACCTTTGGTCTTTACCTTTATAGCTGCTAGACAAATCAACCTTTAGGTAAACTCTGTATTGTTCAAAAGTTGCTTTTTGCATGTTAGTTGTACTATCCTATGTAAATTTTAACAAGCTTAAGGGCGGGGACAATATCAAACTAGCCCCTGATTTTCCTGTATACACATGCACAGGCTCATACACAGACATAAATACATATATCATCCACATTGATAATGCTTGAACCCACATCCTTAAAAATATTTATTTATACGTAAGAGCAGATCACATGGTAGTTCTCTGTACCTCAAACTGTTCTAAAACTGGTTAAAGAACTCTGATTAGGGAGGGAATATATAATGTTATGTAAAATGCAAGTGGTTAAAACTAGGAAGCCTATTTGGACGACTCTAATGAGGCAGGGGACTGACTCACTTTATCATTGCTGTGGATTATTTTCTGGAAACTGCCAAAAAATATTACTCTAAGAATTAAAAGGGATAAGGAATAACAAAAGCCTGAGGGGAACTGATAAATGTCTTTGAACATATGTGTACAAACTGACATGGATTAGCCCCTCAACTGCAAATTCACCTTNAATTTTCTGGAAACTGCCAAAAAATATTACTCTAAGAATTAAAAGGGATAAGGAATACAAAAGCCTGAGGAGAACTGATAAATGTCTTTGAACATATGTGTACAAACTGACATGGATTAGCCCCTCAACTGCAAATTCACCTTCAAAAACCAGGTCATTTACTGTCAGGTTTCTGAGAGAGGATGATCTTGCATCTCTACCCTTTCCACACATCTCCTGAGCATCTGTGTTTGATGCCTCCAGGTCCCCTTCCTATGAGAGCTACCTCCCTCTTCCCTCGCCACCTCAAATTTATTTTTTCAGCCTCTCCACTCCAACATTCAGTTAAACTCCAAAAACTCACCCATGACTCACAAAGCAAAAGCTATCAACTAAAAAAAATTAAAAAGCCAGTCTGTCACAAATATGTGTCCACCAATATTTCTTGGGTATATCTACACTGGATGAGATCTAGCCTTAATCCATTCTTAAGCAAACTGTCCCCTCTGGTCTACACTCTCATCATAACTACTTAGCTGTCCTGACTCGAAATCTCAGAAATGCTTATCGGCTTCTTTGACAGAATCAAATCCCCGTTTTACATTTCCCAGTAATCCATGTGTATCTCCTTTGTAACACAACACTGTTTAAATTTACAATTATTTATGTAATCGTGCTTTATATCCACTGCATTCACTAGAAAACAATGTGCACAATGGCAAGGACATTGCCCCATGTTTTCTCATCACAGTATCCCAAAATCTAGCACACTGCCTGGAACATAGAAGGTACTCAATTAATATTACTTGGCTAAATGAATGACTGAATGAATAAATGGGTCTGTCCGTGGTTATGGGTTTATACAATCTATGTCCATAAATATTTCCAAAGACTCAGTGTTAACCAAGTTATTTTAAAATATTACCTAAATACGAACTTAAACAAAAAGTAGTACTCTCCAATAGATGTGCTTTCACTGCCATGGAATCAAAGTGGCTGAAGATTTGAATTTTTTCACTCCTAAGGTGGCTGGTTATACCTTGAAATAGATCTGAAATGGTTCCAATTTTTGTCCTGGCATAATTTTTCAGAACACACCCTTCACTTTCAAAATTGTTTCAATTTTACCAACAAATTAAATGGTCACCTTACTTGTCATAAAGGGAATTCTTGGAATTCTCTGTGAAATNGTACTCAATTAATATTACTTGGCTAAATGAATGACTGAATGAATAAATGGGTCTGTCCGTGGTTATGGGTTTATACAATCTATGTCCATAAATATTTCCAAAGACTCAGTGTTAACCAAGTTATTTTAAAATATTACCTAAATACGAACTTAAACAAAAAGTAGTACTCTCCAATAGATGTGCTTTCACTGCCATGGAATCAAAGTGGCTGAAGATTTGAATTTTTTCACTCCTAAGGTGGCTGGTTATACCTTGAAATAGATCTGAAATGGTTCCAATTTTTGTCCTGGCATAATTTTTCAGAACACACCCTTCACTTCCAAAATTGTTTCAATTTTACCAACAAATTAAATGGTCACCTTACTTGTCATAAAGGGAATTCTTGGAATTCTCTGTGAAATATGTGCTATCCCATAAGAGAGATCTGTTCCAAGGTTCCTTTTAGATGTTTGTTTTCTCTCTAGATGTATATAGAAACTGTAATAAACAGTCATCTACTAAAATATAAAAATACTAGATTTTTTGAGAATTATTGTTGAGCTTAGAGAATTATCAGATAAGATAAATATCAAATACAGGACATTCTATTTTATTTAAATTCCAATATATGTTATTTCATTATGTGAAGTTTCCCAATTCCAATTTCACAGGCCAAACTCTGTCTTTTTATCCCACCATTATATTCAGTTTTTCTTTACATTTTAGCAGCTGGCGTGTTCCCTACTAGGGCTGGCCCCAATTCAATATGCAGTTAAGTTGCTCAAGGCAGAGATGTAAATGACCTGCTGGGCCATTAAGTCCAAACCTCACAAGAGTATTCTAAGAATAATGAACACTTTGCGAAGAACTTTAATAATGTGTTTTCTTTGGCAGAACCTGGATATAATTCCAATAGAGTATTCAGTTGTTTAAATAATAGATAAAATAAGAAACTTTATTTAATGTACAGTAAATAATTCTCTAAAAATGAATACGTTAATGAACGCACAATTCCTTTTTATAATAAACCCCCTGCAAATATCATTTCAAATAAATCAGATGTACCCTCTTTATGCCAAAAGATGTAAAGGATTGAGGTATTAATCATCTTAACTTTTCTACTTTTAAACTTGCATGTAAAACAGAAAAAACAATGAGAATATGATTGCGAAATCAGGAAAAAAAAAAGAAAAAGAAAAACACAGGTGCAAATATACTCTTGCTTCCTTTTTCAATTCCTAATGAGAGTCACTCATTACAAATCCTGTCTGAAGAATTCTTTTAAAGTTGTTGCTAATAAAAACACATACCAACAGAACAAATTATTCATAAATAATTGGAATGCATTATTTAAATGCATCAAAACACCTGCCTTCTTTATTTTAGGGTGTTTTACTAAAATATCAGTGTAAATATTCATAGTCCTAAATGGGCATGTTTGTGGTGGATCTGATCACTGTTAAAGAGGGATCTTGAAACAGACTTGTGAAGACTTGTGAAACCCCAAATACTTCCACATTAGACTTCTACAGTATAAGAATATGATTAATAGCCTTCACTGGGCCCTCATGGAACTTACAGTACAATACAGAGAGGAGAGAGGTATTAAACTATCCCACCAATGTATGTATAAACGTGAAATGAAATAAAAGCTGGCCTAGACAAGGGGGGCAGGAAGTAAAGTAAATGAAGTCTGATCAGTCCGATCTGGAGGATCATGAGGAGATAAATAAGCACGTAGCTGGGGATGAGAAGGGGTTGGCAGAAATCACATTCCAGATGGAGGAACACATGTGCAAAGATCCCGTGACAGGAGTCGGCATTATACACTCACAAAACAAACATGAGGCTGGAATACAGAAAGTGAAGGGAAATATGGTAGACTTGGGGCGGGGGGGGATGTCAAAAGATATGAAGAATGTGGGCTTTCCCCCAAAATGGGAAAGAAGTTAATATCCAGGAGCTGCCATTGTTACTGGGATATGGGAAGGTGTTTTCCTAGAAGGCCCAGTAAAACTTCAGTACTTTCAGAATAGCTGGCCATTTAATCACAACTTAGACAATTATTTCTATGAAGAAATGAGAAATTACAACCAATTTTGTTGCCACTTATTTATTTTTGAAACAACATTACTCACTACAGCCATGTAGGAGTAGAGAATTAGGGTAACTTCTCTCTACTTAAAAATCAGAATGTTTCCACATTGTCGCTCTGCCACTTCCCTGCTGCATGATCTAATTCATCTGTGTTCGTTTTCCTAGATTTCAAATGAAGAAATATTCTGTATCCCATAGAATTAATACACTTGAGATATGTAAAATTCTTATAAGAGTGCTAGACCCTAAAACATGTAATAAACATTAGTCATTGCTACAGCAGGGCCATGCACCCATCCATCCCCCAAGTGCTGTCACAGTGAATGGCAAATAGCTCATGGCTGTGCCTCTCCCGAAAATTGCCTTCAGGGGACAGGAGCCAGCCTGTTCAGAAATGCTACATCCTACAGCCAATTTTGACTGATACAGGTTGCAAAAGCCTGTCCCCCGCCCCCGCAAAGTGTGACAACTCCATGGTGTCAGTTATGCCCCAGAGCTCCCTGCAGGATCAGGCTGAGACTTTATCTTTAGCTGGCAACTTCCCCTGTCCTATCCTGCATCCCTCACCTGACTTCCAGTTTTCTTCAGAGGCTACTCTCTATAAATTACCCTTTTCAGGCTCTGCTTCTTAAGAACTCCACCTCAGACAATTATTATAATAATTACTGTGTTGACCTACTCTTTCTCTGAGACTTCACATTCTTTTTTTCCAAACCCAACAGCTCAGCTCAGTTGACTTCCAAAAAAATAGGTCTTTGTTATCTAATGGTTTCACACTTAGTGTCCAGTTGTGCCTTTTACAGGTTTCTGTTGATTGTATATTTATTGGCTTATTTCTTTGGCAGTAAGCCGCCCCAGCCTGTGAACTTCAGAAGAGCAAAAGTTGTATGTGTTTCAGCTTTTACCCCACAGGACACAGCACAGGGTCTCACATTAATAAGAACTAAGAAATTTAATTTGATCTGCTTGTTGATAAAGTGTGAGGTTGTACAATATGCAGATTATTACATTATTGTCAGAAGTGAATCTCCCATGCAAAGAAATGCAAAGAAAGTTGCTGGCTGCTCACTTACACACTATTGCTGCCTTCCAGGATCTTCTGCCTTATTCCTATACATCTTTATAAGAGACTTTAAAAGCCTTGATGTTGTCTCATGATGAGAAATGAATCAGTCAAGAAACTAACCACTGAAATGAATCAGTCAAGAAACTAACCACTAACCCTTTGGGCATGAAGAAAATACTTTCGGAATGAAAAACTCTCCACAGACATTGTATCCTTCAAATTTAGCTTAAAAACAGTATTATCTACAATTTACTCACAACACAATACATTTGACACTACTGCCCAATAGAGACAAAAATATTCAGGGAGTAAGTTTGAAATAGACAATTGGCACCTCATTATTTCACAATGTAGGCCCAGCAGAGATTAACGGAGAATTCTAAATAAGGAGATATTTGCAAATGAAACAGCTCCCTGATGGAATACTGTATCTGATGAAATGACTGGAGGAGAAGCCTAAACTCAGAAAATTCAGCCAGCTCCTGGGTGACTGGGAATGGACTGCATATGCATGGGCTTATTTACATATAGCACTTACCCAGCTGCAAATGCAAAATGTGAATCTATAATACTCATCTACTATATCCACATGTGTGTGCAAATAGCATATCTGGTGTAATAAAAGAGATTCTGATTCCTTCACTGTCATAATCAACAAATTTATATTCATGCCTCTCCTTTTTATTCATCCCAAATACCAGTTATTAGGAGGCTGTAGGCAGGACTTTTAACATCCTAAGTCTTGCTTTTCTCTGTAAAATGGGGATAAAACTCATTTAGTCATTAAGTCTAAATATTCTGCAGCTCAGCAATAAATGAAGAGAAAAATATGTTAAATTGAGCACTTTTTCCCTTTAAACTTGGTAAAAATGAGCAGCACTTTCAAAGCCAAAGAGAACAGGCTGGCAATAATGCATTTTGAAAGCTGAATTGACCAAATAATTTCAATTGGAATGTCTGATCCACAAAATAGGTATTTAAAAAAAAAAAAAAGACCAACACTTTCCTCTCTTTGAGATATAGCAAAATCCTGGGCACATGTTACAGCCTTTTTTTCAACAAATAGGGAAAAATGGCCCATCCATGAACATTCTTAATTTTACTATTTACACATACACATGTATTGACAGCAAACTATATGATATATATGTTTGTCTCTGAGAGAGAAATTTACAGGACAAATTTTTGTAAACAATAACCCACTTTTCTCCTTGCTAAATATGTCTTAATGAAAAAGTGAAAAACACTTTTCTTCCTCCTAATTAAGGGCATGCTGCCTCCACAGTCATCACAGGTTTCATGAGTAACCAGTGAAATTTTGGTATCAATAACATTATGTAAAGACTATATGCATACATTTAAATATTTTTATATATGTGTGTGTAGTTGTATGTGTTCCACATGTTTGCATCTTTTAGGAGTTGTTGCAATTAAATTCTTTGACTGCAATCTGATTTGCAGAAATTTGTGTCAGCACTTAGATTGCGAATTTTTTTTTTTTTTTTCTGACAGGTACAGGGTAGGTGGGGACACGGTAAGATGTGTTAGGCAGTATTGAGCTCAAGTAAAACAATGAGACATGTCTTATTTTTGAAACATGGTTTAGTATCTTATCCATAGACAATCTACCTTGAGAAACTCAGTGTGATGTTAAAGTATTTACAAATAATTTACACAGGATCTCTAATGTCTTTTCTCCATTGATAGCCTTCCCATTCCCTAAGAAAGAAGACAAGCAAAGATTTTTAAAAACATGTATTGATCATGTATTCCATACCTGGCATTGACTGTTTTACTTTATCGATTTTATATCATACTTAGGATATAAGAGATAAGGTGAAGAATGCAAGTCACCATCTCTAATAATCATCAGATTTGTTTTCCTGGTAAGTGAGAGCCAAGCAAAAAGAGCCTAACATGTTTTAAATAGTTTGTTGAAAATTTTAGGCCACTGTCTTAAGTATAATCTAATGCACAAGTTTT
Organism: Ailuropoda melanoleuca; assembly: GCF_002007445.2. Lineage (NCBI taxonomy): Eukaryota > Metazoa > Chordata > Mammalia > Carnivora > Ursidae > Ailuropoda > Ailuropoda melanoleuca. The sequence goes on along the minus strand of NC_048220.1, from coordinate 69,676,350 downwards.
ATTTCAAGAGATTCAGAAACCTTCTGAATATTCTAGAAATTCTGAATATTCTGAAGATATTTACTACTTCTTAGAGCACAAATAGAATTATAGACGTATCTACTTTCATGTTAGACTATAAGTTTCTAAAAAAGAACTGTATCTTATTCAACTTTCTATTTTTAAAAGTACTTATCATTATAGTGTTCTTTTTCATTAATTAAATGAAAGCTGTATGTGCTAAGAGCTGAATAAATGTTTATTGAAGTAGAAAATATTTTTGTGACAGACAGGCCCGAGAATGACCTCTAGTGATTCCCACCTACTGGTGCAATCCCCTTAATGTCAAGCGGGACCTGTGACTTGCTTCTAATCCATAGACTATGCAAAGGTGATAGTTAGTTACTCCCATGATTGGGTTAAATTCTATAAGACTCTAATTTTAGTACTGGAGAGACAAACTCTTTTTGCTGGCTTGATGACATAAGTAACTATACTGGAGAAATCCAAGTAGCAAGAAACTATAGGCAATCTCTAGGACCTAGGCAGACTCCAGCCAATGACAGCAAAATACCAGCCTCTTTCATATATGGTTACTAGGAACCACCCAAACATGCCTTTTAAGAATTAAAACAAACAAACAAACAACAACAAAACAAGGAAAAAAAACAGCTTATGACTTAAAAAAAGTCTTGTATAGTTAAATTATTCTTGACCCTTCTTAAGAAATAAAGTCATGTGTCATAGAATTTTTAGAGCTTAGTCCCCAGAGGTTGCAAACACATGCTCACAGTGCCAGACAAGGAATATAAATGAGCAAAGCAAGTCAACTGCAGGAAAACATAGCAGTGCAAGGGCTGCATAAATGGCAACTATCATTACACCTCAGTGTTTGGAATCCAGGAAGGGGCAGCAAAATGTGGCAAGCTGAAGAGCACAGGCCACACCTAACTGGCTCAGTAGGTTTTTACCTATGAATAATTATTGGTTCTAGTGTTGCTAGATATTGAGAGTTTTTTCAAAAGAAACCAAAACCATGAATTATTGGGGGGGAAAAAATCTGATCTCTAAACATTGAAAGACTATTTTAAGTTTCTAAGGCCTGCCTTGATAACAACGTGCTGTTCAAATAAAACATGCACTCTAGTTTGACCCAAGCTTTCATCTAGAGCTGAGGAAATAAAGATCCAGTATGGATAGATTACCGATGCAAGGCCTTGCAATTAGGAAATAGAAGACTTTGTTATTATCACACCAGCTCATGCACCTAGAAACCACTATATGAAATTAGAGATTAAGGATTCACATGCAATCCTTTTTGAGTAAAAATTATTAATTTGTATCAATTGGTTAAAACAAGGTATGGCTAGTTTTATAGTGGAAATGATATGCTTATGAGGTTAAAGAACTTTTTTCCTTTAGTTATTCAAAAGACAAAAACAAAGTAAATGCAAATTTCATTCAGTCTAACAATAGCAAATCACTATTTACCAGTCCTGTGCAACACTAACATTGTTTTAAATATTCATACACTTCAGAGTGAGGCTGTCAGCTTTCTTCTTTGTCTAAACCACACTGCCTTCCACTAACAGTGAGTGAATGTCAAATCCTAGTTGCAGCTTCCTGGAATATAGCCAATTAAGGAATACACAGTAAAGGTATTCCTCCCTAGAGTTCGCAAGGAGTAATAGGGCAAAAGCATCCCATCTCTGTGTACAGAGCCACTCAACCTTTCACTGAGCTCCACCTTTGATTTATGAGCTGGCGGGAAATGGCTCAGATTTCAGAAGGTCTGATTATTTCAGTGATAATTGCCTAGGTGTGAAAGTGTGGATGATCAATAAAATTATTGTGTCCTGGGTAGTCAATGGGTATACACATTCATATGATTTATAGTTCAGGCAAACTGACCAACATACCCAAAATACTTAATGTGGAAGATTCAAAAAGGTAAGAATGTATCAGTAGCCACTTTTCCTTCTCAGGGAAATTCAATGCATTTATAGACGTGTATTATATAGTGGTGTTTATTTAGTAGAATATTAGTAAGTTTGAAAATGCATTTGAGTCATTATTTATATCAGTTGAGGAAGTAGTAATATATTCATATAAAACAGTGACGAAAAAAGCATTTGGATTTGGCTTTGGGTACATTACAGAATTTTTCACTGATCGCATTTAACTCTGCTAAACCGTTATTGTAGGGATGAGTCACTAAATAGCTCTAGAGAGAAATGGGAGACATTGGGAAAGCAGCCAAACATATCTTCATTTCATTGGTTGAACAACTCCTATTAATTAAGAAAAGACTGGGGGCTATTGATGTGTCCTTTGAAGAAACTCTCCTTTTCTTCCTTCCTTTTTTTTTTTTTTAAGATTTTATTTATTTATTTGACAGATAGCGAGAGAAGGAACACAAGCAAGGGGAGTGTGAGAGGGAGAAGCAGGCTCCCAGTGGAAGAGCCTGATGCGGGGCTCGATCCCAGCACCCTGGGATCATGACTGGGATCATGACCTGAGCTGAAGTCAGAGGCCCAACGGCTGAGCCACCCAGGCGCCCCAGAAGAAACTCTCCTTTTCATTCAAATTTCTAGTTCCTAGCAGGGCAGTCACCCTGTGCAAAGAAGGAAGGAAGGAAGGAAGGAAGGAAGGAAGAAAGGAAGGAGGGACAGAGGGAGGAAGGAAGGGAGGGAGGGAAAGGGAGAGAGAGAGGAAGAAAGAAAGAAAGAAAAAATTATTTGTTGATGATAAAAATATTTATTTAAAGTAATGCATATCCAAGGCTCAAACAAAAACTGGTAGAGAAAGCCTTATTTTAAAAAGCAAAGAATAAATAACTGTCATACTTTTTAAAGCTCCTGTTCCTGCCGGCAAAGGTGAAACCATTTTAATTCTGCTAATTAGGTTTCTGTTTTAATACTGATAATCTCCAAATCTTAAAAGATAATCTTGTATCATTACTTCCCAATGCAGTAACTTTTTTTTTTTTTTAAAGATTTTATTTATTTATTTGACAGAGACAGAGACAGCCAGCGAGAGAGGGAACACAAGCAGGGGGAGTGGGAGAGGAAGAAGCAGGCTCATAGCGGAAGAGCCTGATGTGGGGGCTCGATCCCACAACACCGGGATCACGCCCTGAGCCGAAGGCAGACGCTTAACCGCTGTGCCACCCAGGCGCCCCCCAATGCAGTAACTTTTAATACATCATTTACTGACTTTTTGCAGCATTAAAGTATGAAAAAACTGACTTCCTAGCCGGACTATTCTGGTTCACAATTAGGTAGAGGTGATCAAGCCATCCTATTTCTCCTTAGGTGGTAACATGACAAAACTAAGAGGAAAAAAATGTTCCACTAGTATCATGCTTTTCTTTGGAGACTATCTCTTGCCTCATTGCTAAGGACTCTGCTATTCCGGACATCAGTGAGTTAGGATTCTACAGAGGCAGGAGAATGTTGAAACCAAAGAATACAACTGAAGATACTGCCTGGCAAGTCAACTGCAACTATTATTTTCTTCCTCGGTCTCTCTTAGTTTGAACCCCAAGCATATCATTCTAGGAAATGTTTTAAGAATTCCCTTATCTACTAAATATTACATTTAGTTATAGACTTCCATGGTCTCTAGAACTTCCTGACTTCTTACTCTCTCACTTGAGTTTCAGCTTCACTCATGTCTCTGCCCATGTTTTAGTTTGTACTGCAATTATTCTACCTATAGGAGTAACTTGCCTTAGCCTCATTTTTCAGCCACTTGGTGATCATAAACCAAATTATCTGTCTTTCTACTATAATCTCACTTCATTTCTATATACTCTTAGACATGATATAGTGGAAAGCACTGACTACCAGGAACAAACAACCTAATTTCCAATTCTTTTTTTCAATGCATGGCTTGGGAGACATCTAGAAAAAGAGAGGGTTGAATTAAGTGAACCCTGAGCCCTGAGTATCTGCCCTACTTGACGCTATCACAGCGGTTAGCTTCATGGCTCTCAGAGCTGATGTTTAGTCAATCCGCACCACTGTGGACACACCAGCTATTTATTTATTTAATTTTTTCTTTTTAAGATTTTATTTATTTATTTGATAGAGAGACATAGCCAGCAAGAGAGGGAACACAAGCAGGGGGAGTGGGAGAGGAAGAAGCAGGCTCCTGGAGGAGCAGGGAGCCCGATGGAGGGCTCGATCCCAGGAACCTGGGATCACGCCCTGGGCCGAAGGCAGACGCTTAACGACTGAGCCACCCAGGCGCCCCACACCAGCTATTTAAACCAGTTTCTGTTGTCATCACTCAAGTGCTCTATCACAATAATTTATTCATCCAACAAATATTTTCTGAATTCCAAACTGGAGCAAGGTAGCTGCTAGGCTTGAATCTTTATTGAATAAAATACATATTCTAAGTCAGAGTCTGGCACTGCTAGCAACTTCATGCGTGACTTTAGTCCAGCCATTTAACATATCCAGGTTTCAAATCTGGGAGAAAGTCCTTTTTATTCAATTGGTCATCAATGATTACAACTGAACTCAGTGAAATTCACTTTTTAAAGTTACAAGTAAAGGAAGTCATATTTTTATAAAAGCAATAGTAGTTTTAAATTATAAATAAAGATGAGTTAAGTCAGTTTCATAAGGAAAAGCGTACAGCCATTTACTCTATGAATAAATGTATAATTATCTATATAATTTCATTTTCCAGTTTCTATCCATATTTATATATTCAGTTGTGATTATAATTTTAGTTTTGAGAAGAGATCTTGATTTGACAGAGCAAAATATAAAATGTGATCTTGGAAATAAATAATTCCATTGAACACTGCCAAACACAATTCCACTCTTTCTTCAAAGCACCAGTCAGGCAGGTTTTATCTCCTCAGCACACAGATGAGCCTGTGCTCTGTGCCAGGGTCTGTGAGCTAGGTCTGTGGCACACCAAAATGTGTCAAAAATAATCCCCACCTTCCAGTAGTTTAAAATGCAGGAGGGTGACAGGCACAAAACCCTAGCTGGTCTATAAACGAACATGGCTTGTTGAGTCCCTCTATCAGTGGCATTGCAAGGGGCAGCCACTGTGCGGTTTCACAGAAAAGGGCTGCCAAAGGAAATGGAATGTAAATGTCCTTGACTTTTTTTTAAATATCAAAAGCCAATCTATACATATACCATAATATATACATATATCATTACATATATAATATACATAGATTATTTTTATTAAAAACAAAAGTTGATATATAATATACATAATATATATGTAATAACTATGTATATGTGTGTTTATGGGCATATGCATAGAAGGTGAGTGAGAGCGAAAGGAGGATCCATTCTTGTCATTAGATTAAAACACTTAATATATAACAAGTGCTTCGAACAATGTCTAGCATATAGTTAGGGCAGTAAAAGGATGAGCCATTAAAATTAGGTTGTGGGAAAAATCTAATGCTGAGAAAGGTCAGTGAATTGGTGAAAGTAACAAGTTATTACTGAAGTGCTTCAGACTGCCAAGACTTGACCACCCCACTCCTTTCCCCTGGCACATCTGCCTAGCAGAACCTCAGTGGATGGGCTTAGGTCTCTAGAACACACGGTGGACACAGAACCCAATTAGGTCAATCAAAGTGCCTCACCTGCTTTGCTATCTTGGGTGGTCCCTCAAATGGCCAGTAACACTGGCCATGCTGAATCCTTTGTCTAGATTTTTGTCAAACCTCTCACTTCCCTATTCTTCCCAACAGTGCAAAATTAATTTTTTTATGCAAAAAGAAAAAAGACCATCTATAGGGAGAAATACCATTGTCTGACAAGAAATAATGAATGTCTTTGAACAAGTTAGGTAAGAACCTGAGAATAAATTAGCAAAGGATTTGTAGTACTTTAATATACTTCAAGAATTATCTGTAATTTTGTTTTTAAAATCTATTCTGTGGAATAAATTGAGATTTATGCATAATATTTTTCCTATGAAAATTTTCTTGGAATTGTAACAGTATACAGTTTCTGACTTGTATCTTTTAAAAGCCAGTTGCAGACAGGATTTTGCTCTCACTTTGCAAAAGGTGAGTACTTGCTCAATTAAACGGTATATATTCTTTGCAATCTCCAATAAATTCCTTTATGACTTTCTTGAGAAAGTATACTATTAGGTGTTAGAAAATAAAACCCCCGGGGCGCCTGGGTGGCTCAGTCAGTTAAGCGGATGCCTTAGGCTCAGGTCATGACTTCAGGCTCCTGGGATAGAGCCCCAGCCCCACGTTGGGCTCTCACTGGGCTCTTTGCTCAGCAGGGAGCCTGCTTCTCCCTCTCCCTCTGCCTGCCACTCTGCCTACTTGTGTGCACTCCCTCTCTCTCTCTGTCAAATAAACAAGATCTTAAAAAAAAATAAGAATAAATAAAACTCCCTTATTTTATTCTTTTAAAAAAAATCATCAGTACAGGGAGTTAATAACCTTGTTTAAAAAAAAAAACTTTTTCAAAGAAAATTATACTTTAAAAATCTTGAATCTGATGACAGAACAAAAAGTTAGTCTTTCTTAACTTAAAGGAAAGATAGAGGAGAGGTAATTTTATGTTATAGAGAACAAAAACCTGAGGAATCCTGCCGTCCATGGCACAAATCTCAAAACCTTTCACACAACAATCATGCGAAGTACACCTGAATATGCTGTGCTATGAAAATGCTGAATTAAAACTCTGTGGAGTGTCCCCACTACACTGCAGGTGAAGGCTGCTGCTGCTTTTCTAATGAAGCATCTTCCATCAGAAAGCTTTCAGCCAAAAGTAATAGTCCTTTCTCTGACTGCAGGTGTTCAGCAATAGGCATTACCTGAGTCAGTAGAGAAGGTGTTCACCAGATTTTAGGAGCTAAGTATTACAATAAAAACCTGCCAGTCCTGCAGTCACAATTTCAATTCAGGCTTGACCCTTAAGCGGGAAATACACCTGCAGCATCTTGGTTCCCCTCTGGCTTCTTTCTCAGCTTTGGACTGCTTTTGCATTACCATCTCCACTGCTATTTCCATTCACCAGTTAGCTTCTGGGGCAGAAGAAACCTTAACACTAACAGCTCCTTCATGCTTAATCTGTTTTCAGTTGCTCTATCACACAGTCATAACCCTCATTCTGAGTTGTTCATCTATGGATTTTATTAAGTCATTTTTATTAGCAATTAATTTGATAAGCTTACTAGTGTTTGCAGCCATGTAACTAACCCATGCAGGATTTGCAGAGGGAAAAACAGAGACAAAGGAAGATCAATGCCCTCAAAGAATGGGAAATAGATGCAGGATTACACCCTTGAATTAGGAGATTGCTGACTGCGCCAGAACAGAGCCACCAGTAAACAGAAAGGTTGTGGTGAGACCCTGTCAGAAGTACTGCTTTGAAAGGATTACTCAAGAGATTAGTTCAGAAATGAGAATATCAAAAGTGACCTGAATAAATCAGCAGTGCTCCATGGCAAGCTGACCAACCAAGAAAAAGCCAGAAAAGCCAAGTCCTACTTTAAAACTTTACAGGTACTTCTCAGTTCCTCCCTCCACCCACTAAAACATGGCCCCAGTCCCTAAAGAAAAGCAATGGCCCTTTATAATGCGTTAATTACTCATCAAAACACAGGCTTGTGACTTTGAGGCAGAATGCCTCTTAGTTTGTGAAAATCTGGGGAACTGGCCTGAGGTTTTTTCACCAAATGTAAGAAGGCAATGTTTTTCTGAATTTCCCTCCCAGCTTTGCTGAATTTGCAAAAGTCTCTCACCCTCTGTTTCTCCATCTGCACATCAGGGAAATTGCAGCAGCCAACAACCGAATTCATGGGGATATATGAGTTTTTAATGAGACGATATTTATATAGTGCTTTGAGCTTCTAGGGAAACTCTGCTATATAAATACTAACTATTCTCAGGGTACTATTAGCACAGTCTATTGGGAAAAAAATGAGGGTTTTTATTAAGAATACCTAACAAGGAAAATGGTTCTTCAGCAAAAAAGAAAAAAAAGCTATCGGGGGTATTACTCTTATAAACATTAATCTATCCTCTTTCTCAAATTTCTGTTTAAGAGTGGGGAGTAGGTAGGAACAGATGCAACTCAGGTAAAACTAGCTAGACCCAGGAGTACATTTACATCTGGGAGCCAACTTTAGATCTGACCTTTCGGCAAAGAAAGAGACACTTGATGCCTCTTACTTAGATTTTAAATCTAAGTTGGTAAACAAACAAACACAACTGAAGAAATATCTGCCAGTAGAGTGCTTTCACTTCTGAATTAAATCATTTTCTTTAGGAGCCATGTTACGTTGAAAGCAAAACCTGGAGAGTGCGATGAGGAAGAAGATAAAGGGAGACTGGAAGACCGTGTGCTATAGATAGAAAACTACAAGTTGGTGGCTACAGGATTAACATTCACTCTATACTTCATAGTTAACCAAGATGTCAATTACATTTATTCCATAATACAATCTTTCAAGTCCCTATTATATTATCCCTTGTATTAGTCTGCTAGGGCTACCATAACAAAGTATCACAGGCAGGGTGGCTTAAACAATGGAAACTTATTTTCTCGACAATTCTAGAGGCTAGTAGTCAACTATCAAGTTGTCAGCAAAGTTGATATATTCTGAGGACTTTTTCCTTGTAGGTGGCTATCCTCTCCTTTGCTTTTCACAAGGTCTTTTCTTTGTGTGTCCTTGTGTTCTAATCGCTTCTTTTTATAAGGTCATCAATCATACTGGATTAAGGCTACCTTAATATCCTCATTTAACTTGAATTATGTCTTTAAAGGCCTTATCTTCAAATACAGTCACAGTCTGAGGTATTAGTGGTTAGGACCTCAATATATAAATTTAGGGCTGGGGAGGGCACAGTTCAGTACATAACATCCATTTTACAATGGAGAAAATGAACATAAAGAGATTAAATTATTTTTTAAGGGCTTTAGACCTTTTTTTTTAAAGATTTTATTTATTTATTTGACAGAGAGAGACAGCCAGCGAGAGTGGGAACACAAGCAGGGGGAGTGGGAGAGGAAGAAGCGGGCTCCTAGTGGAGAAGCCTGATGTGGGGCTCTATCCCAGAACTCTGGGATCACGCCCTGAGCCGAAGGCAGATGCTTAACGACTGTACCACCAGGCGCCCCTTTAGACCCTTTAAATCAATTATGTGGTGGCATTGGTCTCGAGTCCTCAATTCTGACTCCTTAGTCCTGACTCGTGTGGGATGGAAGGGCTACAAGGGTCTCAGTGTAGGAGAGGAGCCATACTCAGAAGTCAGAAATGGTTCTGCATGTCTTCAGGAGACAAAATAATTCAGCTGAAGTCAATCATAAAAAAGTACACCATTTTAAAGAAAAAGGTATAGTTACATATTAGTTCTTATTCACAACTTTCCCTAAATAGGCTGGTTAGTCATAGGCTTATAAAAATAATTTGGAGAAAAAAAGAGTAACTTTGTGGGGATGGTAGGGAGGGAAACAGATTGGTTGGAGATGGTAGGGGCAGGTTTTCATTATTCTTACTTTATCATACAACACCTAGAATTGAGAGTTACTTCTTAAAATATTTTTTCCAACTCCATGCCATTTGATAGTTCTACCATATTCCCATGTGTTATTAAAAAATTTTACCCCAGAAAGAAGAGTAGATAGTTCCATCTTTTTCTTCCACCACCCCAACATAAGGCTTATGAAGGTACCTGTTGGGAGGGTCTGAATATCTGGATATAGTGTACCAGACAAATGTTTCAGAAAATACAACAGAGATGTCCAAAGGAGTCTAGGTGGCAGGTTTAACAGCAGTTAGTTGGATCACATTTTCGCAAAATTTATTCTTTACTCCTTTGGCAAGATGACCCTCCACTTCTCCTTTAAAAAAAAAAAAAAGTTCTCCTGTGAGCATTTTACATTTAGTCTCTATCATTTTTCTTGGAAAATTTTTCTTTCTATCATTTTCTTGGAAAATGATTTTTCTTTCTATCATTTTCTTTCTCATTTTATCTTGGAAGATCTTGAGAAAAGGGACAGGCGCACCCTCTAGACCAGAAAGACAAAACAGGCATCACTGGGCCAGTCTCCACTCTTGACCCAACTACTAACCAAGTCACTGAGCCTTGCTTTTTCATCTGTAGCTTGCAAATAATAGCAATTGCAGGGCCAGCTTCATGGGTGTTCAATAACACAGGGACCCACTCTTAAAAGGGCCCCATGTTTGGCTTAATACTCTGCTGATATGGTCTTGAAATTCATTATTTTTAAAAAAGATTTATTTATGTATTTATTTGAGAGAGAGAGCACGCATAAGCAGGGGAGGGGCAGAGGGAGAGGGAGAAGGGGGCTCCCCTCTGAGCAAGGCTCAATCCCAGGACACTGGGATCATGACCTGAGCCAAAGGCAAACTCTTATCCAACAGCCTTCCAGGTACCCCTCATTATCATTTTTTTTAACAAGTAGGCTCACATTATCATTTTATACTGGGTCCCACAAGTTCTGTAGCTAGTCCTACATATCTGCTCTACCTACCTCACAAAGCCTAAAAAACTGCTTTGTTAGCTATTGAGCTTTAAATGTATAGGCTAAGTCAAAATCCACTTCAATACAAGAATGAAATGAATTGAGGAAGTACCTCCAAATGAGATTGACTGGGAAAGGAAGCCTGATCAGAAGTCAGGAGACTTGGCAGGGCTCTGGGCCTGTCACTGTCTAGGTGGCTTGGGCAAAGAATTTATCTCTTCATACCCCAGGTACCCCGTCTGAATATCAATGATTTTTTGGTTCTCTTCTCTGGTGACATAAGTGCCATCTGGGGAGANATACCCCAGGTACCCCGTCTGAATATCAATGATTTTTTGGTTCTCTTCTCTGGTGACATAAGTGCCATCTGGGGAGATTTCTTTCTTTCTTTCTTTCTTTCTTTCTTTCTTTCTTTCTTTCTTTCTTTCTTTCTTCTTTCTTTTTCTTTCTTTCTTTCTTTCTTTCTTTCTTTCTTTCTTTCTTTCTTTCTTTCTTTCTTTCTTTCTATGCCAGTTCTTGGGTCTTACCCTCAAAACCTCTGATTTAATTGTTCTGGGGTGGAGTGTGAGTGCACTTTGGATATTAGCATTTTTTAAAGTCCTTAGACCAGTAAGAATGTGGAACAGCTAGAAGTTGGGTATAGATTGGTATAACTATTTGGAAAATGAGTGGTTGTATACACTAAACTGAATACACACATATACCATGATCCAGCAATTCCATTTTGGATATATGCCCAACAAAATATTTACATAGTTTCACCAAAATATTCGTAGCAATATTTATGGCAGTACTATTTGCAACACCCAAAACCTGCAATCACCCCAATGTCCATCAATATTAGAAGAGGTAAATAAATGGTGGCATATTCATAAATGAAGGATTTGGCAACAATAAGAATGACTTTATTACTGCTACTTGCAGACTCTCATAAACCTAGTACTGAACAGGAAAAAGAAAAACAGACACAAAAGAGCATAATACACTATTATTTATATCATGGTTATAAATTTCAAAAATAAGAAAATATATTTTACAATATTCAACATCAGGACAGGGGTTACTTCTCCAGGAAGGTAATGACTAGGAAGAACACGGGGGCTTCGAATAGCTATGAATGTTCTGTTTCTTAATTTGGTAATGGTTATATGGGTATATTCACCTTGTGAAACTTAATTGAGCTCAACACTCGTAGTTTGTACATGTTATACTTCAATAATAAGTTAATATTAAAAATGCCTACATAGGGGCGCCTGGGTGGCACAGTCGTTAAGCGTCTGCCTTCGGCTCAGGGCGTGATCCCGGCGGTCTGGGATCGAGCCCCACATCAGCCTCCTCTGCTAGAAGCCTGCTTCTTCCTCTCCCGCTCCCCCTGCTTGTGTTCCCTATCTCACTGGCTGTCTTTCTCTGTCAAATAAATAAATAAATAAAATCTTAAAAAAAAAATGCCTACATAATTTTAACATGCAGCCAAGGTTGAGAATCCCAAGACTAGACATCTATGATGTCCCTTATGACACTGAACATTTTTGTTATACTTTTCTCAGACCTTTCAAGATTGAGTAACAGTAGTAATGCCCTTCATGCTCCCTTGATACCTGTTCTTTTCCCTCTATTCTCTCAGGTTCACCTTCTACACAAAAAGATCCCTCTATGGGCTGGAACTACAAGTTTTTTAATCTGAAAGTCCAAAGGTCAGTGATTCAGTCATGCACAAACTATTTGATCATAGAAACAAGTATTTCTTTATATCCAAATGTTCACTCACTCATTTGTTCATTCTACATTCCATAGATAATCAATGAAGAGATGGAAGGCCATCTTGATGCAATAACCTGGTACCACTAGATGCACTGGGCTTATGCAAGCACACCATCCTGAAGACAGCAGAGTATGCTCTGTTTCCTTCAGCTACCCTGGAGATTGCCTTTCTCCTCAGCCCTCAAAGCAACAGATGAAACACAGTCTACTTCCTCTCTCCTGGTAAAGGATATGTTGGAGAAATCTATTCTAAAAACCAACAAAACACCTAATAGTACTCAGGGATGAACTTAGCAACAAAGACCAATAGTGCTGCTTTCATGTTCCACAGCTCTGAGCACCCAGTCTAAATGTGCAAGTCAGGTAACAGTTGCATGGCTGGCACCAGACCCTTTCAGCTTTTTGCTCCTTAGAAAACAGAATCCAAGAGATTTGCATGAATAAGATCAAGAAACACAAAGCCTCCACTTGCTGGATGGCACTCAGAACTGCAGGATACTCAGCTGAACTGCCTTTCATGCCCTCCAGGGGACACAATTCTATAGCCAACCTGAGATCAAAAAACCCAGGGACAACTTGAGCAAACACATTCATGACCACAATGAAAGTTTTATGTATTTTACTCAGAAGAAAGAATGCTAATAAAAGCATATCTACTGTGGCACAATGATAGTAGGTTTAAGGTAATTATCTTGTGGATTCAAAGGCATAGAAATAAGAAATGAGGCTTGTGGCTGATTACATTTTACACTTTACTCTGGTAGCAGAAGTGGCATTTACAGTTTAAAGAAAAGAGAATTGCCTTGAAGGCAATGGTGTTTAGAGTCTGTTTAGAGTCCAGTGCTCCTCAAAAGGAAAGGAGTATCACTTTTATACTCAAGATGCTAAGGTTGAACTAAAAGCAGTAAGGGGTGTGATAAATATCTTTAAAAATACCATCTTTTAAATCAACCAGGTTGAAGTCCCAAAACATAAGATTTCTTGGAGAAATTGTCTAAAGTTTATGTAAACTTTGCATAACTTCTGCTTGCCAAACTTCCAATTTAACAACTTTTTCAACCAATAAAATGAAATTATTTCCTAAATTTTTAAAATTTGTAATAAAAGTACACACACATTAAATAAAGGAAAATTCTTTCCTTCTCTCTCTCTCTCTATATATATATATACATTCCAAAGCAAATATAAGAAACTATAATATTGCTCATTTTTAAATTTACAATTATAAACTTAAAATTGCAGTCAACCAAAATTAATACAGATATTAATTTACAATGGAGATCAGTGTTGGGGAAAGCCTACTCCACTCATTTAAAATTAATTTTTATGTCCAGATTTTTTTTAAAAGATCTTATTCAGAACAGGGGGAGGGGCAGAGGGACAGTGACAAGCAGACTCTGCACTGAGCCCCACACGGACCCAATCTCACACACGTCCAGATTTAATAGTATCATTGGATCACATCACTCTTCATTAACAAATATTCACTGAATATCTACTATTTCTAACACCCTATCCTTAATGTTATAGGAGATAGATGTCTAAGCAAGGCCCTTACCTTCGAAGTTCTAATGGTTAGTTTCAAAGGAATAATGTAGTATGTGCAGTGAATGCTTTAACAGTTCTGACTTAGAGTGACTCTGAAATTAGATAGAGACAGATCTCTCAACTAGACTTTAAACACTGGTCAACTCAGATAATTGGAGTGTCTTCCAGAGAAAGGGAACAATATAAACAAACTCATAAAACAATGTTCTTCAAAATGGGTCCATTAGCTACATGCATCACAACTCCTTTAAGAAATGAAACTATTAGTCATATCCCTACTTCACATTTTGGATTGAGTAGCCATTTTAAGCCCAAGAATATACTTTTTTTTTTTCATTTTAATTCTAGTGTGGTTAACATACAGTGTTATATTTTCAGGTGTACAATATAGTGATTCAACAATTACATACATCACCCAGTGCTTATCACAAGTGCCCTCCTTAATCCCCATCTCCTATTTCACCCATTCCTCCCCTCCCCATTTTTACACAGCATGCCAAGCAATCACTAGCATCAAGAATAGAATACAAATAATATATTCAAATAAAGACTAATACAGAGCAAAGTAGATGAGGTCTGGGGAAGTGGCTTGAGATGGTTGACTGGAAAAAGGGTATGGACTTTTTGTAAAAAAGGGAAACAAATCCTTTGAGCAGAGGAATAAGGAGGTCAAAGTAGTGTTCACCGATTCAGCAATGGTGAGAAGGACAGATTGGAGTGGGCAGAGAGAGAGGCAGAGGGAAAATTGAGATGGCTACTGCAGTTGCCACATGAGGGAATATGTTCAGATGGGGATGGAAGGTGAGGTAACAGAGGGAAATAAATGGATACTGAGGAAATCAAAAACAGATTGCAATATTCACAACATGAAATAGAAAAGCCCCATGCCACTCTATCACCATGTTTAGAGCAAGACATGGGCTAGGCTGCGGCTGTTTCCCCTCATTTGACTAACATTACCTTTCTTTAAAAGTTATTTCTTCAACAATGTTAATTCTACCACCATGTAATTCCCCCTTTCAGATAAAAATCAAGAATCCCAATTACTGAATTTCCTTTTTTTAAAAAAATTGAGACATTATTGACATATAACACTGTGTAAGTTTAAGGTATGCAGCTTACCAGTTTGACACATTTATGTATTACAGTATGATTACCATCATGGGAGTAGATAAGACAAAATTATGGAACATAATAGAGGTGTTATTTGTGACGACACCAGTTAGATCTAGTCTCTTAACAAACTGAAGTTTATAAAATGGTATTGTTGAGTAATTCACTATGCTATGTTTTAGATTTTCAGAACTTATTCATCTACTAGTTGCAAGTTTGTACCCTTAAACAACACCTCCATAACTCTTCCACCCCCCCAGCCCCTGGCAACCATCCTTCTACTCTGTTTCCATGAGTTCAGCTATTTTTAGATTCCACATAAGTGAAGTCCTACATTATTTGTCTTTCTATGTCTGACTTATCTCACTTAATGTAATGCCCTCTTCCTGATAGCATTCCACTGAGACCAAGACTGTACTTCCCTAAATTCCCTCTTTGGAGTCATCCAAAACAAGCCCAAACCCAATAAAAAGCCCATCCAACACCTCTCACTGAAAGGCTTCTGAAGTTTTTCTACAGTGTCCTTTGCTATAGCAAGCTAAATAAACCTAACTTTGACAATAGGCGTATTCCACAGTGGACTTCAATACATAGGATATCAAGAAAGACAAATCAACACTTAATGGTTAATTGAAGAAAGAAGATACAAAATAACTTTAATGTATGAAGACTGAGTAAATGTAAGAGTACCTTGAAAGAAAAAGATTTCAGAAGTATGAGCTAATTTTAGGCTTGATAAACTTGAAGGGACAGCATCATCTTCAAGAGAAAATTGTAAGCAGACAACACTTTCATGGGCTACCAGCAGGGAGGAGATATCAAGGCGAGATAGAGATAAAGCACCCTTGCACAAAGGTGCGCTTTATCTCCACCTTTAACATGACACAATACCCTCCTCCTTTTCCAGCCCTGTACAGCACTCAAAGATTCTTAAGGCATCCTCAGTGGTTCCTGACTAAGCACTTTTTTGTAAAGCACGAACGGGGAGATCAACAAATCATTATCTAGGTTATGTTATATGGCCTTAAAAAGGAAGGAAATCTTGCCATTTGTGACAACACAGATGAACCTGGAGAACATTCTGGTAAGTGAAATAAGCCAGACACAGATAAACAAATACTGCATGATCTCATTTATGTGTAGAATCTTTAAAAAAAAAAAAAAAAAAAAAACAGAACTCACAGTAGTGAGAATGGTGGTGGTTACCAGGGGCTGGTGGTAGGGTAATTGGGAGATTTTTGCTGAAAAGATACAACATTTTGGTTATAAGTTCTGAAGATCTAATGTACAGATGGTGACTATAGTAAATAATAATGTATTATGTAGTTGAAATTTTTTTTTAAAGATTTTATTTTATTTTATTTATTTGACAGAGACAGCCAGCGAGAGAGGGAACACAAGCAGTGGGAGTGAGAGAGGAAGAAGCAGGCTCCTAGTGGAGCAGCCTGATGTGGGGCTCGATCCCAGAATGCTGAGATCACACCCTGAGCCGAAGGCAGACACTTAATGACTGTGCCACCCAGGTGCCCCTGTAGTTGAAATTTTTTAAGAGTAGATCTCAAATGTTCTTAATACACACACAAACATATTATAATTATATGAGGTGACAGATATGTGAATTTGCTTAATTGTAGTTATCATTTCACAATATATACACATTTCAAAATTTCACATTGAAGACCTTAAATATATATGTTTGTCAGTTATAGCTCAATAAAGCTGGGGGGAAAGAAAGTCAATGAAAGCAATGACCTAGTCTGTCTATTCTGTTGTGTTCTCAGCACCAGGTCTAGCACATTATTTAAGCACTCAATACATACGTGTTCAGTGACTAAAGAGGAACAATAAAATCCAAGGGTGCTCGTCCATAGGATTCTAAGAATTTGGTATCCTTCTCATCTCTTCTGTAACTGTGGGAGTAATGGACAGAGTTCTCAGTGACAGAAATGAATACATACAGATGATTTCAAGAATTTCAGAATTGAATGAAATAGATCGGGATCTGAGGGAACATCAAAATTCAAAATATGCAGCTCAGACCAACAGATGTGGGTTCAAATCCCAGTTTTACCACTTCATATCCCAGGAAACACACTTAAATTCTCTGACCTCCATTTTTCAACAGTGAAGTGGTTAAAACAACACATACTTCATAGGATTGTGGTGAGAATTACATAAGCCCATTTATGAAAAGTCCTTGGCACAGTGCATAAGACATGGTTGGTGATTAATAAATGGTAAAATAGGGCATCTCAGTGGTTCAGTCCATTAAGAGTCCAACTGTTGATTTCAGCTCAGGTCATGATCTCAAGGTTGGGAGGTAAAGCCCTGCATAGGGCTCCACACTGAGTATGGAGCCTGCTTAGGATTCTCTCTCTCTCTCTCTTTCTCTCTCTCTGCCCCTCCTTGTAGCTCAAGCATGCATGCACGCTCTCTCTAGCTCTCTAAAATAAATAAATAAATGCAAAAAAAAAAAAAAACCAACCCCACAGCAACAAAAAGATATCACTTTATATCTATCAGGATGGCTTCTATCGAAAATAATGAGTGTTGGCAAAGATGTGGAGAAACTGGAACCCTCGTGCATTGCTAGTGGGAATGTAAAGTGCTGAAGCCGCTAATGAAAACAGTATGATAGTATTAAAATTAAAAATACAATTACCATATGATCCGGCAATTCCACTTTTTTTATATACACAAAAGAACTGAAAGCAGAGTCTCAAAGAGATATATGAATGCCCATGTTCATAGAAGTATTATTCCCAATATCCAAAAGGTAGAAGCAACCTAAATATCAGTGGATGAATGGATAAAGAAAAGGTAGTATATACATTACATTCAATAGAATATCATTTAGCTTTAAAAAGAAAGGAAATCCTGGTGGATGAATTTTGATGACATTATGCTAAGTAAAATAAACCAATCACAAAAAGACACATAATATATAATTCCATTTATGTGAGCTATCTAGCATAGTCAAATGCTTAGAGACATAAAATACAATGGTGATTTCCAGGGACTAGAGGGAGGGAAAATGAAGAACAAGTTGTTTAATGGATATAGGGTTTCAGTTTATCAAGACAAAAGAGTTCTGGAGATTGGTTGCACAACAATGTCAATATATTTAACACTACTGAACTGTGTATTTTAAAATGGTTAAGATGGTCAATTTTATATTAGGTACATTTTACCACAATTAAAAAAAATAAAAACAGTAATAACACATGACAAGGGAGAAGGATTGTGTCCACCAGAGGTCACCCTCACTCAGAACTGGGCCAGTGTCCATAACTGCCCAATATTCAGTCTTTTCAGAGCAGTGACCTGCAACTACGGCTTTGTAGACTCTATGAAGAGAGTGACCAGGTAACAAGCAAGGCACCTAAGTAACTTTCGGAAAAGATGTTGACCTCAGAATCATTTCCCAAAGAAAAGGAACACCTGGTTTAAGAGTCCAAAACAGGAAGAACAGGGAGCCGACAATCTCAAAGGAATTAGAAAGATGGGCAGGTGTCATGGAAAAGTACGATGCAAAAAAGGTAAACTTCAGGAGAAAAAGTTTGAAGGTAGAGAGTTTCAAACTAAGATAAATGGTCAGGAAAGTAAGCCACACTTTTACGAGTGGAAGAGCAGTTTATTAAAAGGCCAGAAGGTAAGATATATCTGACAGGGAATAGCAGCTAGGTTCTGTATTCTGGCCTAGGCCATCAGGCTCCATTCTTCTTGGTTGCTATGGAAAACATGCACCTACCTGCTAGTTTCTCATGCATAATGACACACGGCGGGGGAAAAAAATCAAGTTTGGTGACTAGATGGTCAATGCTGGACTTGGAAAGAACATTTTCAGTATGTTGGTGGGATTCAAAGTTACATTCATTAATGAGATCAGTGAGAGTGAAATGAAAAATAGAAGGAACAGATAGTGATCATTCTTTTAAGAAAGTTGTTTTGAAAGAAAAGAGAAATAAGGTATTAGCATTAGAGGTCAGCAGGGACAATCATGAAAGATACCTACGTTTTCTTTCCTTCCATGTTAGGAAAATTAAGCCACAGAACCTGTGAATATGTTACACTATATGGCAAAAGAGATTCTCCTGATGTGAAAAAGGTCAAGGACCTTGAGATGGGATGATTACCTGGGTAGACCCCATCTAATCACATGAATCGTTATAAATGGAGAACTTTCCCAGGCTGGTTCAGAGATGCTATCTTGTGGGCTTTGAAGCTAGAGGAAAGAGGCCATGAACCAAGAAAGGCAAGTAAGTAATCACTAGACTGAAAAGACAAGGAAACGGAATCTATTCTAAGGGCTCCAGAAGGAATCAATCCTGCTAACACCATGATTTTACCCAAGTGAGGTCTATGTTGAACATTTGACCTCAAAAACTAAGATAATATATTTGAATTGTTTTAAACCAGTACATTTATGGTAAATTGTTACCAGAGAAATAAGAAAAAAGACACTTCTTCACAAGTAAGCTTTATCAAAATTTCACTGATAAACTGTAGCAGGGTATAAAATCATGTGACATGGTAGGGCATTAACTAAAGCATTATGTCAAGGTTAATAAATACACCTGAAATATATCCAAGGGCTAGACATCTACCAGTTGTTCTAGTCCTAAAAATACATACTTACTATTCCTACGTATCTTGAGAATGTAAATTTATTCATCTTAAATAACTAAAAGTAACACACGAAAGAAAAATAAAAGCATCTTTGAACTAAGGAAACTTTGCTTCTCAATCAGGGTGCATTTGTCATTTACTAAACACTTAACTACTGAGTGCCTTCCCTGTGTCCTGCTCTATAGTACGCTGTGGTGACAGAAGACAAGACGCTCTCTAAGGGCTTGCATGCTTATATTCTAGTGGTGTACTATAATAATAGTGAAATAAGCACATAAAAATATGTCACATGATGCTAAGTGCCTAGAAGAAAAATAAAATGGAATTCAGGAATGTACAGTGACTAAGGGGACACTAATACATAAAGGGTGGCCAGAAAAGTCTTTCTGAACATGTGACCTCAAAGATGCTACCTGAATAAAGTAAATGAAGAAGTATATGCATATTTAGGGACAGGTGTTCCACGTAGAACAGTAAGTGCAAAGGCCCCAGGATAATTGTAACACAATGAGAACAGGAAAAGCAGGAAATGAACTCAGAAAGGAATGAATGGGGAGGTAGATGACATGGGAAATTATAGGTCATTTTTAAGACTTTATCTTTTACTCTAAGACGTGAAGCCATCAGAAATAAGGTTTTGAATAAAACCATGACATGATTCAAGTTAAATATTAAAAGAACCACTTTCAGTGCTATGTAGAAACTAAGTGGGGAGGGTTGGGGGGGCAAACATACAAGAATCCAGTTAGAACGCAGGTATTGGTGACTTGGACTACAATGTCCTCTTAGAGGTGGTGGTTATGTTCTGAAGCTGACAGGGTTTGCTGATTGGTTGTGGATTATGAAGGAGATAAAGCAGTTAACCATGACTTCAAGATGTGGAACTTAAACACCTGGAAAACAAAATTGCCCATTTGCTGATATCCTCACAAAATAAGTTCTGTCCACTACCATTTGGTGCTAGGGAAACATTCCAAATCACCTTGCCAAATTCTAGATTACTATCCACACTTTCCTGCTGCCCTCCCTAATGGTTTTGCCTTTGTGGTCTACTCCAGACTTTCCATTATCTGTGCCCCACGGCCTCCACGGATGAGGTCAAGCCCTCTTAGTATTGCCTTCCTTTGGTGTGAAGACTGGAAAAGGAGAAGCAACATATTTTTCTCTACTCCTTGAAAAGCCCTTTCAAAGTATTTTCTACTAATTAATAAAAAATAAATTTCTGGCTGCTCCTGATGGTGATAAGCCTCTGAAAAACTCAGATCCTAAAGATATGTAGGGTGTATCTAGTTCCTTTGTTAAAAACATGGTGACACTTTTCTACAACATTCTCAGCTTTGAGGCTTTAATCAAAATTTGGAAGCAATAAGTATCCTCTCCTGGATTATGCTGGATATATACGATATCATGTAACAAATAAAATAGCTAGAAGTTTAATTTTTTTATTATTTTAACCTAAATAAGTTAAATTCAAAAAGTGACTTATCCCCCAATGTAAAAATGGAAAAGTAAAAATAGACTATTTACAAAAGAAATACCAATATATAAATATGCAGTAACTACATGAAAAAATCCCATTATTAATATGAAAGGAATCCAAAGAGATAGTGTCTACCTATTAAATTGGATATGATCAAAAGGATCATCCCATTATTTTCATATACAACATCAGATTGGACTAAGTTCTATTAATCAGTATGAACTCACAGATTCTAGAAATGTACTTTTATAAAAAGGAATAACAAAATATCCCTAGGGATTTTTCTTAGAGTATTATATGTAAATGTAAACATTTGGAATAAACATTTGGAATCCATATGAAAGACCAATAGAGGACTGGTTAAATTAATTATAGAATGCCCATACAATGGAATATTATATATTTATTGAAATAATATGTACATATATATAGATAAAAATATTCATAGTGTATTGCTAAGTAATAAAAATCATATTGCAAAATACTCATCTGTGATCACACACATGGCATATATAAGTATATTATAGAATTAGTATAAATGTACACATGCATATACTACAAAAAGCATTAGTAGCTTTTGTTGACTTTATGCTCTAAATTTTTCTATTAAGTGTAAATTTTGTTGATAGAAACGACAATAAAAGTTACACAGATGTCAGAAAATTTATATTGACTTAAGAAAATGTAGAATAATTATGGGAAAACAAGGGGAATACACAATTACCTACACAGGATGACTGAAAATAAGTAGAAATTTTTGAATAGAAAAAGGCTATAATACATTGAAATATTCATAATAATCATCTCTTGGTAATTCTTCCTTTTACAGTTTCTATATTTCCTACATCAAGTTTACACTATCTCTTTCATTAAAAAAGTTAGTGTGCTTATCTCTGACTTATTTCACCATATGATTTTGCTTATATGTGGAATAAAAAAAAAAAAAAACCCGAAAACCAAAAAAACAAACAAAAAGCATAAACAGACCCACAGATAAAGAGAACAAAGTGTTGGTTGCCTGAAGGGAGGAGGGATAGGCAAATGAGTGAAAGGGAGTGGGAGGTGTGGGCTTCTAGTTAGGGAATGAGTCAGTCTAGGGGATCAAAGGCACAGTACAGGGAATATATTCAAAGGTATTAATAGGGTTGCATGGTGAATGGCAGCTACACTTGACGTAAACATAGCATTATGTATAAACATGTTGAATCACTATGTTATACAATTGAAACTAAGGTTACATTGTGTGTCAACTACACTTCAATTTTTAAAAAGTTATTTTAAGGCTTTATGTTGTTACTATTGTTCTACTTGTCTCCTTAGCTGCATTCATTTGTGAACTTAAAGCTGAGAAGATAACTGATATTTGTTTGTTCCTTTTGTTTGTTTGTTTTACCTCCCCCACTGCTATAATTATAAAAAAGCTTGCAACTAATTGATTTCCCACTTCATCTCTGCCTTTCTACCAAACCACGTTGGTAGAAATGCAGCCCTTATTGTTAACTTGTTTCTAACTCTGCTATTATGACCTAGCATGTGTGGGACTAGGATTCATTATTTTGAAATACCAACATTAATCACAACAGAAAATTATTCAGGTGGAAGTAGCAAAATCTGTGCTTTTATAATGCAATGTCTAATAATGATGTCTACGAAAAGATTTGAGTGGAAAGGATATCATCTGACAAAAGAGACAAAGATGAGGTCTCTGACATATCAAGGAAAAAAAACAGGAGCCATGATTATTAAGACTTAGCAGGAGGGAGATATAGCTCTGAGTCACCAAACTAGATTAGGTCCTCGAGGAAATCTGTAAAATTAAGTCTATAAAAGCTGGCCCAGCTGGTTAATTAGCACACTGTACAGATTATGTTTTATAGTTTGATTTTTAAATTCAAAGCTACAACCTAATAAGTCAAGCCAATTATAGTACCGAGGACTTGATGACTTCTTCCTTCTTATATGAGCTCACCACCAATCACTAAACTTGCATTTATACATAGTAAGGACCATTTTTGTTATGTGCCTGCTTTCTCAAACCTCCATGTTAAAGCCTCATCAATGGACAAGGAAACACTTCCAGAACTGCTAACCCACAGAACACTATGCTCAGACCCCAACTAGTGCCAACTGAAGGAAATGATTCATTCATTAAGGTTGTAATTACAGCTACGAAACAGCTGGTTATGGGTTCTTTCTCCAGGTCTGAGCTACTTTCTAACATCTGTTGTTAGTGTGCATAGAGAATGCACTGACATATTCTTAAGTATCCTCTCCTAGACAGGAAAAAAAAATGTATTTCAGAGGGCTTAGGGTGATCAGTTTAGGCAATGAACAATAAATAGATCAAATGTTGGGGGGCCAAGAGGATCAATATGAGAACTTGAACAGGATCAAATACTGGAGATCTTGTGACATCATTCACTTAACACCAAAACCCCCCGTCAAGCACATCATACCAAACTGGGCTCCATTGCTCCTCAGTTCTAAGCTCCTGCTGCTGATATTGCTGTTCTCCAATTGCTTGGGCTCCCCACTGCCATCTCATTACAGAGCCTGTGTGTTTGGCTTTATATAATCCATATGCATTTCTCTCTCTCTCTCTCTCTCTCTCTCTCTCTCTCTCTCACACACACACACACACACACACGCATGCAGATAAACTTTGCATTTTTTCCTGAACGTGCTCTGCATTTTTCCCAGTTTCTTTTCTCCACTGTTTCATTAGCTCAAAATGCCTGTTACCTTTGCCCTGCCACCTCCTTCTGTCAAAATCTTATTTATCCTTACTTCCCATCCAAACAAGCCTTTTTCATGAGCACTATCCTCCTCCTTTCCAGTTGGATGTTGTAGCAAGATGAATCCGTGTAATGAACTGGTCAACAAAGGTTGTTGCATCCCCTTTGCCTAAATTCCATTGTTTTAGCACTTCTTACCGGCAACACGTTGGGCAAATTACTTAACCCCTCTTTGTCAGTTTTCTTATCAGTAAAATAGGAAAATAAATTGATCTTCTGTGAGAATAAAATGAGATAATCCTTACACATTCCCTAAAACAGTGATTGGCAGGTACTGAGGGCTCAAGAAGCTTTTTATTAGTTTCTGCAGCACAAACTTCTCTCTACCCAAAACCGTTATCTGTGGAAAGAATATTTGAAGACTGAGATGACAAAGAAAAACTAATCACATTTTTTCTGATGATCTCCTCCAAATAGAATAGAGAGATTCAACATTCCATTCAAGTGCTACCTTATCTCAACTATAAATGTTCATCCTCAAGTTCGTGAAACAAAATGATTATTTGGTTCACTCTGGGTGATTCAGAATGCATGTAAGTCCTTTTACTGTTTGGTCATTCTGTGTCAATTCTGTAGTTAGATGTTCTCTCATTGCCGTAAAGCTTTCCCTCACGTTTTCAGGGTATAACCTTTAAGAAGATATTTAATATATACAAAATCCCAACTCCTGACAATAATCACATGGTAGGAGGTACAATGATAGGAATGAATTAGATTTAGTTAACATTATTAGGACAATTAGCAGTAATTACCAGTGTCAAACAAATGGAAGGATCTTATTGCTGCTCAAGGAGATAGGTCATGAGAATGATTCAGAATGAATTTTAAGGACTGGATTTTAATCTAAATAAATTACTTTGAGGATGCTAAGCAAGGGCCAGAATTTTGATACTTCCATTAGAGACTGTTTCATGAGAAGAGCATAGTTTCGAGTTTTGTTCTTTGGAGGCTTGAACTATGTCAAACAGTGAATTACCTCATCTTTCAGGATCAATAAACCACTTCAAGCTTTAGAACCAGGTTCCTCTTTCAAGCTGTGACTATAATGAGATGACACAGCAAATTGCTTAAGGAAGAAGGTAAGGCTAAGAAAAGCAAAGTCATACCAACTGAATGTCAATACCATTAGCATTTGTTAGGGACAAAAGGAGACACTTTATGACTTTGCTTTGTAGATGCATCCAATAAGTAAATTCTTATATATTCTGACCTTTCAAGTGTTCTACTCTTGGGAATAAATGAATTAAATAAAAAAGTATAAAGGGCAGAGATTTGTCAGAATATGATATTATTTATACACTATGAAAAAGATACTTTCTACCAAGTTCTAATAAATGTTTGCTAAATTTCTAGATTTCATGCCTGTGATTGTTTCTAAAAATTACATGCTTTGTTTTACCCCTGTAATAGAGTAGGAATAAAAGCTCAATTGCTATTTTATTTTTTAGTTGAAGTTAGGGTCAGTACAGAGATAAAGAATTTGCAAATTGGCTTTCCGTAATAGAAAAGCGACTATTTGAGAACGTGCATCTACAGTAATATGATGAGGCTCTCCAATACCTAGTAATAATTTTTTTACAGTAGAATTGAGCAATTAAACAATTGAAAAATAGCTTGTCTTTTTAAAGTCTTAAGGCTACCCTTACTAGTGGGACCAAACAGATGGAACTGAAATATTTCCTCTGTCTGACTCCTTGAAGTTCATGAATATCCTTCACCTAGGAGACTATGGTGCCCAACCAGGCAGAACAGCTGGAAAGGCAATACTGGTCTGTGAATGGGACTTTGTCTTTTTTGCATGAACTGCACACATCAGTGAGGATCGAAATGAGATTTGGGTAGTGTAGGTGAGGGGGACAGGGATGCACTCTAAAATTACATCATATTTTACAGCCACTAAATCTAAACTTCGGATTCATCCTGAAACTTGAAAGTTAATTTCAATACTCACTCTCCCTCCCAGTCAATTCCTGTCCATTCTACTCTCTAAATAGATCATGATTCCATCCCTTCCTTTCTGTTCTTCTCTGGGGAGAGAATTTGGCACTGCAGCAATCTTAATTTATTTCTGTTCAGGTAAAGGAGATGAAAGCTTTTGACAATGGGTGGTTATGGTGACATTTGCAAATTAGGACACAAACCATCACTCATAGGCATGAATTATGTAACAGCCAATGCCTATAGAGGAAAGGCATTAAATTCTAACAGCCCATTTTTAGAAATTTTAGGTTATTGTGCTGAACTGGCTTAGTAAATTAACCTCCAGAGTACTGAGGGATTATATATTGGGAAAGATGAAGACAGGGTTGCTGTAGGGGGTGTGGGACCAGGGGTGGGGGGAGGTAAGAACAGAGAGGATCATACTTCATCACATGTCCCTAATAGGCAACAAGAGTTTTACAAAAGATGTAACTTTAAGGTAAACAGTAGGGAAAGCCCTTGGAAAAGAGACATGTAAAGAGCAGCACTATTCTGTTTTGAGAGTCTACTTTATAAAGGTGTTCCTTGTTCCTTCCAGACTGCAGACCAGCTCTACACGTGGCCATAAGGAGGCTCCTCCTCACCCACTGCAGCTTTCTGAGGACCCCTAAGCACCTGGTATCCTCACAGCAGAGTATGGTCCAAGTTCAAGGAGATCTTACAAGTGACAGGTTTCTCAAGACTTCGGTACACCAGAATCTTCAGAATCAAAATACAAATGCCTAGTCCCCAGTCCAGAAGATTTTGAATTACACTTCTGGTTATTGAACATCCATGGGTAAGAACCTTGGTTCCAAGTATGAACACACAGATGAAGTAATAACTGCAACCTCTAATTCAGTACTTGTTCTACATGAAGTACTTCACTCAATGTTTGCATATGTAGTCTCATTTACCATTTCATCCTCACACTACCAACATGAAGTAAGTGCTGCTGGTGCCGTTTTAGTCATAAGGAATCTGAAACGCAAAGAGTGACTTATGACAGAGCCAGAATTCAACCTAGCTCCTGTTTATTCCAAATCCAAGTCCTTTTCATCTATCACAACAGAACATTTCCTCTTTGAGATTCTGTCATAGTTTTAACTCTTATACAGATACTTACTCTATGAGCTTGAATGACTGGGGAGTTACACGGTGGATCAGCATGCCTTAGTTCCTTTAAACTCTTACCGGAAAACAGATGCTTGCTTCTCTTTTTAACAACCCCTCAAGACAGGGCTAGAATGAAGTTAAATGAGCTAACAACAACGTAACAGATTTTTTTCATCTGTAGATTGCTAACTCACACTTATTTTAGGAAATACCAACATTTTAAATGGCTTCCACATCCTTCCCAGTCATTGGTAAGTAAACAGATTTCTTGGACTCATCATGTGCCCTGGGGCCCACTTAGGGATCCTCATCTCCCCATTCTTGCCACATCTTCTGGATCTGTTTCTAGGCCCTCCAAGTCCCAAATTACAAGTTCATCAGGTATTACAAGTTCTGTGTATTTCCTACTTTGTCCTGATGCCAGCAGTCAATTTCAGTTGACTTGACTGATCAGGACACACTAACACTACTCTTTTCATCTTTTTTTCACCTTTTATTTCCCTCAGGATAGAAAACTAGGTCCATTATTACTGGAATCAAAGAGTAAAATCACTGCGGCTGAACTTCATTAGAAATCTTAGAGCTCCCCTGTGGTGCCCACCCTCCCCTTTAAAAAAAAAAAAAAAGGACTCAGAAATTCCACATTTTTTGCTATATATAACATTAGTACCTATGTACCAATTTTTAAATGACATTTCTAATTAAAAGTGAGAAAACAGCAGTATACCTAACAGCAATATTAAAATTATTCATTATTACATTTTAAATTGAAGTTTACAAATCAGCAACTTGTGTCCCAGATAATAATCAGTGGCCCATCTTTGTCTTGCCTTAGAAATCTGAGACAGAAGCAATTTGATTCCTATAGTATGCTTATTGCCAGATCTGCCTATCTCTTCACCTCCCCCCAGGCAGAGATTTATTACCCAACTACCAACATAGCACAATAGGAGCCCAGGACTGAGGAGCACAAAGTCTACCCAAGTCCTCAGGGCCAGGATTCACATAGACAGCACAAGGTATAGTTGAAAATGGAAAACCATATTAAAGTTATGGCCAATTTTCCTCTAAATTATTATCTGAGAATGATTTCATAGGAAAGAGGTTTGCATTTTAACTTACATGACAAGGAAGATTTTTGCTCATTTTGTGACCTGAAATAATGATCATGTGGTTTCTTCAAGGCACCTGTCTATAATATAATGAGAAAGATGAGAGAGGCCAATAAAGAAAAGAGAGTGACACCATCTCTTCTTGTCACAGGCAACTGGCATGTCATGTGACTAATCTTCCCTTGTTTAGAGACAGATAAGGTGTGGGAATGCCCCATTAACCATGAAATGGAATTGCTCTGAGTGTGAAATGAAGATAAACTGAGGATTCTGCAATCCTATTGGTAAATGAGGACCATCTGCACGACCTAACATCTTTTATGATGTAACCATAGTGGATGGTCATTCACCAGATTTTAAAGCACTATAATTACCTGGATTAATTTGTCTGAGAAGAGATTATGCTGCCCAGTTGGCAATAAAGAATTTAGAGACGGCCCTTTCTAATACACCAGGTTTTGTCATATAAATTGGTGTTTTCATGACATTTCAAGTTTTAGTTAATTAGCCAAGTATAAGTGGAAGGAATCAGGATCTCATATAATTTTTTAAATAACATGGATCACAAGGAAGTAAACTGGCAGTATAACCAGGCCTCTTCCCTAAAAGCCAGTCACTTTAAAACAATGGTAAGGGGCACTGGCGCGGCACGGTCAGTTGGAAGTCCAACTTTTGGTTTTGGCTCAGGTCATGGTCTCAGGGTTGTGAGATTGAGCCCCACATTGGGCTCTGGGCGGAGTCCGCTAAGACTTTCTCTCCCTCTTTCGCTGCTCCTCTGCCCCTCCACCCTGTGCTCACATGCTCTCTTTCTCTCTCTCAAATAAATAATTTTTTTAAAAAAAATAAAGCAATGATAAAAATTTTCTTCCTTGGTGCAATAAAAAAGCTTGCAGTTAGTTTATTTGAGATAGCAAGAACCACATATGGTAACCTAAACCTTAAAAATCAGAAAGCCCATACATTTTTTTCCTCAAAGGTATCTAGCTCTAAGAAAATAAAATTTTGAAAATAGCAATTTTGGTTTTTAACTTTGTAAAAAATAACTTTTTTTTAACACTAATACATTACCTACAGAGATGAAGCTTTTGTGGGTCAGCTTAATAACTACTGTTATTTTCTTCTTAATGACACAGAATTTCTCATCGTTCTTCTGATTTTGAACTTATTTTCTTTCAGGTGACAGATCTGCCCTATCTAATATTTCTATTTAAGTTTCCAACTTTCATTTCTTATAGTACTTATGGTCTATAAAAACCATCACAAATTTGTCAACACAAACATGGCTCTTAGAGGAAACATGGGATTATAATACCTATGAGCCTCTGGTCTCATCATGTTTGCCAATATCTCATCTTTATGGAGAAACACACAGAAAACAAGAAATTAATACAGATATTAATGTAACCCTGTTTTATGTGTGTTTCTGTTTAAGTCAACTTAATATATATTGTTGATTCATTAACATTCAACTCACAGTAACTCATGTCTGGACAAAGCTTACCCAACACATGTATTTTCTTCCTAAGACCTATCACAGCCTTCTTGTGCTTAAGGGCATTGGAATACATTTCAGCACCATACACAATTTCAGCAAAATAAAAATAAAAAACAATGTAGTAAGCGTAACACTACATAGATCCCCCCAAAAGACACTTTTTTACACTAAGAGCTAAAACAAGAAGGCAGAACAGAGCCTCGTTCAAACTCTGCTGAGAACATGAACATCATCAGGGACTTTTTTTTTTGGTGGCTCTGCACATGTCTGTGAAGGACTACAGAAGTACCAAAAATACCAAGTATTAATTTGTGGGTTACAAATAAACTTGCAAATACAGATCTGAATAATGGCACTTGACTATATAGAATAAATGTGCACATCATTTCATTGGAATCTGAGGGAAAATTGAAATATAGAATTGAGAAGACATTACAAATTTAAGAGTATTAGTTGGACTATCACTTCCACTATACTCAAGGATCACAACTGTGTTTTGTTTTAGGCATTAATAAAAGTTAAAATTGATTCAATTATATAAAATAAGGAAACTATTATATAGAAATGAAATGCTTAGTTTATCGCTTATTCATTTGCTTCAGTAACTGATTTTCCAGTTAGAGAATTCTGAGGTCCATTTTTCTCACAGCCCATTTGCCTTACCCTACTATGTATGCCCACCACATTCACTGTCTACCAATGTTTGGTTCTTCTCTACTCTTAGGGACATGGAAGGATTACACATCACACGGATATTGTGGCATGGCCATACGAGCTTCTTTGGCCCATGGAATTTGAGTAGAGATAGTGACCATATGAATTTTCCATGTGAAAGCATTCGACATTGCCTAAGTAGGTCACTGTTCCTTTTGCCACCATGACCCAAAACTTTCTGAACAGTCAAGTTTCCACCAGTTTCAGTCACAGAGAGGATGGTCTAATATAGAACTTCCCACTGCACTCTCAGTATTGGCATACAACAGGCATTTGGCAGGAATTAAAGAATAAAACTTTGTTGTTTGAATCTATTGTTAACTGCAGTAAAATCTAGCTTTTCATAACTGATAAAAACACCCAAAATAAGATTCTCTTTGGTCCTTTTGGAAATAGTGATGATATTCATTGAATAATGATTTTGAGGAAATCATTGTACATGTTTGTCTTTAAAATGGGTCATATGCTCAATTACTAAAATGAATGTTTGTATTAAATACTCATGTTCCAGCCATTATTCTAAACACTTTACATTTATTATCCCACTTAATATTAGCAATGATACAATGAATATTTCAATTTTATGTATGAGGGAACTGAGAATCAGATCATTTAACTCAGATGCCCAGGTCATACACACAGTTAAATGGTAGTGCTGGGATAAGAAATGCCATCTGTCTGAGGTCAACCCCTTACCTTTAAAGGCTATGAAGCTTCCGGAGAGGTTTGTTGTTTTTAACAATGCATATACTTGCACCTCTGTAAATAAAAAGACTTCATTTCAAAAATAACTAAGTAGGGGCGCCTGGGTGGGTCAGTTGGTTAAGTGTCTGCCTTCAGCTCCAGTCATGATCCCAGGGTCCTGGTATGCAGCCCTACTTTGGGCTGCCTGCTCAGTGAGGAATCTGCTTCTTACTTTCTCTCTGCCCTTCTCCCCCACTCATGCTAGCGCTAGTGCGCTCTCCCTCTATGTCAAATAAATGAATAACTACAAAAAATCTTAAAAAAAAATACTACTTCCGAAAAGAGAGAACTAATTACAATTGGAAGCCACTGCAGTGGTAAGAAAGAGGCAAAGCTGATTTGAAGCATCTTAAAGGGGTTTTACCAAAAAGAGCAACCTAAAGAAATGATGGGACTTCAACAGAAAGTCTGAATGAACATAGATCACAAGGAATTTAGAGGCTAACTTGGGAGCCGTAAATGGCACTCTGTTAACAGAGACTAAATACCACAGATGAGAAATTTGCACTAATGTGGAATAAAAATCTCATTTCACCAAAGAAGTCACTAAGAAAGTATCAGAAGAATTGTCTTTAAACACATATCATGGCCAATGGAAACTCAATGTCAGAATTTAATAGTCAAGTGAGACCTTCCCTCTCTCCCTGCAATCCTTTACTCCTCCCAACTCTGAGTTGTATTCATAATAGTCAGAAGCCATAGCATTTAAGTGGACAGGTGGGAGAAGGAGCTACATAGCCCATTTTAAAACTAAAAATTCCATGTCCCAGGAACCACTTGATACCCCATTCCAGATATATTGGGATGATTGGTCACCTTAGAGAACACCTGAGAGAAGAGAAAAGAAACCAAACATGTTCCTGTTTCTTAAAGTTCTTTCCGTCAGTTTACATAAGCTTGGAGAGAAGAGAGGCTTTAAATTTGAATGCATTAGATGTTATCATCTCCACAATTATAAGACCATGTACCTACCTACCTATCTATATAACATATATAACATTTATGACTAAACAGATTTTATTCTTTTCCCAAAAAGTAACCAGTAATATTCAGCGTTTAGACAAGTTGTTAACTCAAGAAAACAAAGAGAAAATATCCTATGAAGTATATTTGTAGGGATAACTTTAAGGAAAAATAAAGTTACTGAGAGTATTCTATGACTTATGTTCTTTCAATGTACCAGCTGCAGAAAGTTAATTCTTTACATTTTAAATTTAATGCACTTGGAATTGATATTTATATACCACGTGAAATAAAATAATTTTTCTATTATGTGTGTCCATTTGTTGAATTATTCTTTCCCCATATGATGATTTCCTTTTTGTTGTTTAACAACCTTCCATGTATATGGAAGTCTGTTAATTAAGTGAATATTCTATAGTACTAATTTCATCCTAACATAATTTCTATAGTGTTGTGACATTATCATCTTCTAAGGTAAGTCTTCCCCTTGTTATTCAAAATTGACTATTTGGGGTTTTTTTCTTCTAAATAGGTTTTAACATCTGTTTTACACAAAAACACCTTTGGTATTTTGACGGACATTTCAATAAAAATAACATTAAATGGGGGATAATGAACATCTTTAGGAGGATAAACAGTGTATCTCTAACATATTTCAGAAAAGATTACCTTCTCTAAGCTTCACACACCTTTGATTTAGATCTGGGTATAATTTTAATCACTAATTTAAATAATGTATTTTAATATATATATACATTTTTTAAGATTTTATTTCTAATTAATCTCTACACCCAACATGGGGCTCAAACTCACAACCCCGAGATCAAGAGTCACAAACTCTACCAACTGAACCAGCCTATTTTATTATGTTTTTAAGTATTTGCTACTGGTTTCAGGAATTTTTTAAATATTAATCCTAAAATAGCACTCTGATGGAGATTTTAATATTTGGTAATTTAATATTTGGTGGGTTCTCTTGAGTTTCCTTTGTAAGCATATTTTCCCCATGTTTCTATTGCAATAATCCTATACTTTTTATATCTTTTTCTTGTCTTCATGAGCTGACAGGACCTCCAAAAATGAGTGGAAGCAGTGATAGCAGGCACAGCAGCTTCATTCTGCTTTAAAAAGAATGATTCTATCATTTTGTTGTTAATTATGTGTTTTGGTGTAGTTTTGATAGATAAGCTTGATAATCCTTATCACGTTAAGTTTTTCCTTCTATTGTAGTATACTATTAAGATTTGTTGTTGTCTGATATGTTTAAGCATCAGTAAGTGTTAAATTTTATTAAATGCTTCTATGAAGATGACCACATTTAAAGATGCTTTAACCCTCTTCCATTCTTGGATACACCTAAATTGGTCTTAATATATTTATGTATGTATGTATGTATCTTACTAGATTTTGTCAGCTTAACTTGTTTTCATGATTTTTCATCCATCTTCATGATATCCCCTGTATTTTTAATTTTAAATCCCTTTATCCGATTTTGGTATCAAATTATATTAGCCTGATCAAATGATTCCAGGAATAGTCCCTTGTTTCATTGGTTTGTATAAGATTAGAATTGTCTCTGAACGATTGGTAGAGACAATTGCTTTTAGGCAATTGTTATCTTTAAAAATAATCTGGTGGTTAAAAAAAATCTGGTGGTTAGTAACTTTTTCTTGGTACATTTACATTCACTGATTAAATTTCTTGAATGATTATAGGATGATTTCAATATTTTATTTCCTCTTTAGTCAGTTTGATATGCACTATTTTGCTAGATAATGCCCATTTTGCAAAAATGTTCAACAAATTGTTTCCCCTTTTTTCCACTGAAGATACATATTTAAGACTCCTAACTTGTAAAAATATATAATCTGCTTTTATGTTATGTTTTATGTTATCTGGAGTTATCTCTGGTGATAGAAGTCGATCTTCCCTGATGCATGTTCAATTAAAATCATCTTGGCATCCAATCCTAAAAACCTAAATACGCTACTCTACATTTCTTACATGCCTAACAGCCTTATTAAAAGTAACAAATTAATAATTTTACATATTCCATTTTTGGTACTAATTGTTACTTTATAAAATACAGACAGAATAGTGCATAAATCATGTGTATAGCTCAGTGAACTTCTCATAATGAACACACATATATAGCCAGTACCCGCATCAAGAGTATTACCAGTACCCAAAAGGAACCCCACTTGCTCTTTCCTATCACTAAACTCCCAAATGGAAACCACTACTATACTCACTTTCCACACCACATATTACTTTGTTTTTGAACTTTATACAATATGTATTCATCACACTATACATATTCATTTTTATCTAGCTTCTTTTATTCAACATTATGCTTGTGAGATTTAACCATGTTGTCATGGGTAGGAATAGTTTATTCATTTTAATTACATGAATACTGAAGAGAAACAGAATATATCACTGGGAAGAGTTCATCTTTTTCCTTTACTTCCCTTATCTGCCTAAAAGCAGAGCCTCCTTCAAGAACTGAACTGTCATAAATCCCCTCCCTGAAAGTCACAATCAGGGAAGATCGACTTCTATCACCAGAGAGAATCCAGATAAGAAATCACCCAAGTAGACATTGTCACAAAACTATTATATAGCCCATCTATTCTTTAAAGAGCTTATTTATCTTTCTTAAAAGGCTTTTGTTTTCTTTTTTTTTTAAGATTTTATTTATTTATTCGACAGAGATAGAGACAGCCAGCGAGAGAGGGAACACAAGCAGGGGAAGTGGGAGAGGAAGAAGCAGGCTCATAGGGGAGGAGGAGCCTGATGTGGGGCAAAGGGCTTTTATTTTCTTATAAGCACTACTTCTCCCCCTCCACTTCCACAATTAAAAGAATATATAAGCCCCCAATCTAACCACCTCTTTGACTCACATTTTTCTGTGAACTCCCAGTGACATATGTAAATAAAAATCTGTCTTTCTCTTGCTAATCTGTCTTATGTCAGTTTAATTCACAGACCCCCAAACACTGAACCTAAAAGGGTAGGAAACATTTTTCCTTCCTGACAATACCATAGCACAATTTATTTATTCATTATATTTTAATGAATAAAGCTGCTCTGAATGTTCTGTGTCTTCTCATGCACCTAGGTATGCATTTTTGTTGACTATATCCTAGAAATATAATTCTGGATCAGAGAATATATACTTAATGTTCAGGGTCAGGTAATACAGCCATACTGTGTTCCATAGTAATCATGCTAATAATGCATACCACCACCAAATCAGTCATGTAAAAATTCTACCTGTTTCATAGCCTCACCATTATCAATCCTTTTTAATTTTAACTGTTCTGGTGAGTGTATGCTGACATCTCATTGTGGGTTTAACTTACATATTCCTGTTGTTACAAAACACATTTCTATGTTCCCATTGGATATTTGGGCATTCTTTGGGGGCAAGAAAATCAAGACTCTTGCCCATTTTATTATCAGTTTTTCTATCCTTTTTTTTTTTTTAACTTGTTTTGTTTCATAAGACTCTTTTACATTCTGGATATAAACATTTTTTGTTATTTATGTCATAAAATATTTTCTCTTCTATATTGTCCTGCCTTTTTAATCTCTTAATGATGTCTTCTGATAAACAGAAGTTCCTACTCCTTATGTTTAATATGTCCTTCCTTTCTTACATGATTAGTATACGTAAAGCTATGTTTGATTAAAAAAAAAAGTTATATAAAAGGATAGCAGAGGGATTTTTCAGTTATCTGCCATATTGTCAAAGGCATATGCCATTTGCTTCCTTTTCTAAGAACATAAAATCAATTTTTCTGGAGACCAAGTATCAATATGTAGATCATAGGTCACCTGCTTTCTCTTTTTTTATGTGCCATGGCTAAAAAATTATGTTCAGAATTTTTTTAAAAGATTTTATTTATTTTAGAGAGAGAGCGAGAAAGAGAGAAACAGAACTAGTGGGAGGGGCAAAGGGAGAGAGAGAAAAAAACTCTCAAGCTGACTCCACACTGAGCATGGAGCCCTATGTAGGGTTCAATCCCAGGACCCTGAGATCATGACCTGAGCTGAAACCAAGAATTGAAGGTTTAACCCACTGTGCCACCCAGGTGTCCCCAGAATTTGTTTTTGTTTTTTTGTTTCGTAGAATCCATGGAGCTCAATGCAGGATTTGAACTCATCACCACGAGATCGAGACCCTGAGCTGAGATCCAGAGTCAGACAGTTAACTGACTGAGACACCCAGACGTCTCCAGATTTTTTTTTAATGTATCTCATCTAAGTAGGTTCTAGTTGTGGTTCTACCATAACTAGAAAGAAGGTCCCTGGATCAGATTCTTCTGTGTCTCCTAAGATTCTCCTGTATCACTTGTCTTGGCCACATGTTCTACTGTAGGCATTGCCAAGGCAACAAACTCTGCATGACCTCCACACAGCTCCCAACCTCACAGGAACACAAAGTTGCTAGTCTGTACCACAGGACTCTGGCTTCCTGCCCCAGAGTTTCTCTATTGCTGGTGAAGTATACAGCCAGGCAATACAAAAGGATTGACATCCTTCAGATGAACTTTTAACCATTTAGAGGTAAAAGCCAAAGGAAAATTTCATCTCTTCTACCCCTGGGCAGATTGTTTTGAGAAAAATTTGTTCATATGTTCTCTCAGAATGTGGTCCTGCAAAATCAAACCATCAGTTTAACTTGATACCAAGAGATGACTATCTGGATGACCCAGTCCCTCCTTCTCTGATCTTCTCCCACATTTGACTTCTCTTGGGGAGATTGAACTCCCCAATAAATTATTATCACATAAACATTTGCCCCAGGCTTTGTGCTTTCTGGGAAAGTCGGAGAAACACTTAATCACTCTACGACTCAGATTCTTACGTTAAACACAGCCATTGAAATACATGGTCTCAGTTTCCTTTTCCTTCTAAGATTCAATAATTATTTCTTTTGGGGAAAAAAAAATCAACCTTGTAATTCTACCCTTGTTTGTGATATGCCCAGCTGGCACTGAAAAACCACTGAAATGAAAAACCATGGAAAAGAAAAATATCACCTTTAGGGGCTAGGGGAAATAATTCCATGATGAAGTGGTTCAAATTGGCAATGTTTGTGACTAATTAATCTCTTTAATTACCTATACTTCTCAAACACAGTCCCTCTGATGTCAACTAGTTTGTTCTATGAAGAATTTTCTAAAAAAATGATTATTTTGATGTATGAGGACCAGTCATGCCATCTCAACTTTTCATTACCAGATTTTTTTTTTTTAAGAAGCATCTCCAGGGACACCTGGCTGGCTCAGTTCGTGGAGCATGTGACTCTTGATCTTAGGGTTTTTAAAAGTTCGAGCCCCAAGTTGGGTGTAGAGATTACTTTAAAAAAAAATGGGGCACCTGGGTGGCACAGTCAGTTAAGCATCCAACTCTTCGTTTGGCTCAGGTCATGATCTCAGTGTCATGAGATTGAGTCCCATGTGGGCTCCATGCTCAGCATGCAGTCTGCTTGAGATTCGCTCTCCCACTCCCTGCCCCCTCCTGCTTGTGCTCTCTCTCAAATAAATAAATAAATCTTTAAAAAAAAGCATCTGCATTTTAAAACTATCCTTTCTATGCTTCCTGTCTTCCCTATCTTTTAACCTCAAATTTTGACTCTCTGCCAGCCTTAAGTTAGAAAAATCACCGCCAAACACATTATATTGCAATTTCTTTCTTCTAGTAGACATAACTTTAACTGGTTACCATCTTGCCATAGAAATGAGTAACTGCATTAGTATTTTTTTTTTTAGATTTTATTTATTTATTCGAAAGAGACAGAGACAGCCAGCGAGAGAGGGAGCACAAGCAGGGGGAGTGGGAGAGGAAGAAGCAGGCCCATAGCGGAGAAGCCTGATGTGGGGCTCGATCCCAGATCGCCGGGATCACGCCCTGAGCTGAAGGCAGATGCTTAACCGCTGTGCCACCCAGGCGCCCCTGCATTAGTATTTTAATTAGCATTCTCTACATTCTCAGTGTAGTTCCTGAGACAGCCACCAGGATCACTTGGGGGTACTTAATATTCTCCTACACTTGTCCACATCTACCAGATCAGCATTTTAGTGTTGGGGCTTAAATATACTCATTTAACAACATCCACAAGTGAGTACTTTTGAGGAAGTTCAGAACCCAATACCCCCAAATATGGCACCTTAGCAAATTGAGTATTATAAACTGAAGTGATCTGAGAAAAAGGCAGGTAGGGAAGGACTCTTTGACCTTTTCCAGAAGGAGGTCATAAGATCCTCATGTGAAAGATGTCCTCCTTATACTCAAAGGAAAGGAATATCCATATCTCCAAGACAAAGGGACAGAAAGAAGAATGTGAATGAACAGATCTTGCTAAGTTTCTCCCAGTTTACTACACTCACCTCATACTCTTTCCTCTATCATATTTCTCCACAACGGTCCACTGTTCTTCAAATTTAGCACTGAAATATTCAGATTTAACTATTCATGTATTTACAAAGGTTCCCATGTCATATAAAACTTACAGTAAATAAATTTTTATGCTTTTTTCCTGTTAATCTATCTTTGTCAACTTAATTTTCAGACCCAGTCAGGGACGCTAGTAAGATCAAGGAAAACTTTTTACCTCCCTTATATTCTTATAAAGTTTGAGGGGTATCAGTTTATTGAAACCTTCCGCCCAGCACACAGGCTTTTATCATCTTCCATCAGGCATAAGTAAAAAAATGGGTTTCTCTTATCAGATAAACATCTTCCTAAATTGGTATTTTGGACATGGTATGAAAAGGTATTTGTTTGACTGACAACAGTTACAGTGGATCCCCAAAAGGCTTGGAACCTTGCATCAAAAGAAACTAAGTGCAGGGCATTTCTGGATTCACTTCAGAGGATTTTTTCTAAACCAAAAGAAAATCACGATGCATTGTATTGTAGAGTAGATGCACTGTGCTGGAAGAATTAGTATTTTCAGAGAAAACAGGTCTTCTGTCAGTCATATTAATTTATAAACTGGTTCCCTAAGATTTTTCTTACAAAATAAACTTTTGCTGTCCTGTCACATGTTTTCTATTTAAAATTTAATTAAATCACAAAGATTTCTAATCATATAAAGAGAGAGAAGCACATACACACAAAATATAAAATGATAGAAGAAAATTTCAAAGGTCATTTTTTTCCCTGATTAAAACTCATAATAAAATTACAACAGCTATGTTTTTCATCAAGGAAGTATTTAAGCAGCTAATTTTTATATAAATATATTCCATGCTAGTTCAATAAATTAGAAAAAGGAGCATAATCTTGTTAAGATGCAATTCAGAGGGAACAGTGGGTGGATAACTACTAACATGTGAAAGCAATGAATGAATGTACTGAATAAATAAACGCTATAAATTACTCAGAGCCAACCAACAGAATTTACATGATCTTTTTTCCTAATTAGGTGAGATCTAAAAATATTTTTTAACATGCTATGCAAATTTCCTTTTGCACATGCTAGTGGCAGTTGAGTTCCACAGCAGGTTGAGAATAAGGGCCAAGATCACACACCTATCAGGAACCTGTGACAAGGTCCTGTCATTATGCCAGCACTTGATGTTCTCCGCAGCTTGTTAGTGGCTCCTTCAGATACACTGCATAAAGGATCACAGGTTCTTATCAAGCATTCAAGGACAAGTATGATGGCAGATTTGGTTTTTTTCTCCTGATTTTATTATACTGCCCCCGCCCCGAAACCTACTTACTTCAATTTTCATGAGTTATAAAATACTTAATTGTGCCATAAAAAAAGTCTTGCAAACTTGAAGTTGCTGCTCTTTCCGCTTTGGTTTGTATTTGCCACCAGCATTAAGGGCAAAGGGAGCTCTGTGTCTCTCATTTCTCAGCTGAAAGCCTGTCCTGAGAACTTGGCCTAACAAAGGTAGTTACATAATTTGATCTTTCATATGTAACATCAGGGCCTTATTAAGTTGAGTCTAAATGGATAAAATTACAACTGAGGGAAGGAAGCAGTGCTCATTGTAAAAGGAAACATCTCTAGAGATATTCTGGGTTTCACCCTTTTTCATGCTCAATTCTTTAATGACTGCTTATCACTCTCAGGTAGGAAGCACTGGTCCTGCCTTATTAAATGACAGCTGATGTTGGAGTATTAGCATGACACTAAAGAAGGAAACCAATGTACAGTACAATGATTTTTTAAAAACAGTTTTGTTTAGAATTTTCTGGATGCTTATTTTATAAGACATGTGGATGAGAGAAAAAAAGGATTAAAAGGGGGAATTTTCTCACTTTGGGAAAATAAACTGAGCAAATTAATTGCTGCCAGTCAAATTTTTTATGAAGTTATCTTGATATCATGGACAAAAGTAATTCTTAGGCAAATTATGAGAAATGGAAAAATAAATAGAAATTTTTCATCAAGGAGTTTAAAAAACTAACATGCTCTTTCACAGATGCTGCTGCTAGGTAATCAGAGTAATTTGGAGCTTCTTTCAGATGAATCTGCCTATAAAGGCAGATTTTGCTTTGTCTTGTTTCCTTTATCATCTTAAAAAAGATTAGCAGAGCTAATACGTATAGTAACTAAAAGCCAATGACATCATTTAAAGTGACTATCAATTCCATAAAATCTTGATGCTTTATGAGGGCCCCATATAAAGGAATAGCAAACTTAAAGTAAATAGCAATAAAAGTAACTAAGATTTTGGCTATGTTAAAAATGTTTTACTGTGATATATCTTACCAGATGCTTGATTGTGTTTAATACATAATGTTAAAAGTAATCCAACTATGGGGGCGCCTGGGTGGCTCTGTCATTAAGCGTCTGCCTTCAGCTCAGGGTGTGATCCCAGAGTCCTGGGATCGAGCCCCACATCAGGCTCCCTGCTCTGCTAGGAGCCTGCTTCATCCTCTCCCACTCCCCTTGCTGTGTTCCCTCTCTCACTGGCTGTCTCTGTCTCTGTCAAATAAATAAATAAAATCTTTAAAAAAAAAAAAAAGAAATCCATCTATGTGTAATACATCTTATTCTTCTAAATACTGCTAAATTGATTTCCCTTTTTTCTTACAGAAAAAAATGTAATTTATACATAAACTGAAATGGAAAAAATATCTTTATAACAAAATACAATTGCTTATATTCTATGGTTGTCCTTTATTCCCACATTACTGTCTGAAGCTATATTGGAAATGCCTGTTCTGGAGAGTTCAAGAGCCCGCCTACACTTTCCTATTAAACTAATTCATTCATTCAAAAACAAAATTCACTCAGCACCTATCTACATGCCAGGACAGTGCTAACCATTGAAGGTAACAGTGTGAATAAGGCAGACACAATCCCTGACTTCAGGGGGGTTACAGTTATCAGGGAAGATAGGCATCATTTAAATAAACACATTATTAGGACAATTCTCCAAGATGGTATGACTCTTGTCCATGCCTGCCACATAGTCAACAATGGAATCTCTACTTAGAAGTCTCCCTGGAGGGGCGCCTGGGTGGCACAGCGGTTAAGCGTCTGCCTTCGGCTCAGGGCGTGATCCCGGCGTTCCGGGATCGAGCCCCACGTCAGGCTCCTCTGCTGAGAGCCTGCTTCTTCCTCTCCCACTCCCCCTGCTTGTGTTCCCTCTCTCGCTGACTGTCTCTATCTCTGTCAAATAAATCAATAAAATCTTTAAAAAAAAAAAAAAAAAGAAGTCTCCCTGGAGCCACAGAACTAACAAGTACCCTTCCAAATGGAAGAGATGTAACATGAAAACCTAACTTTGGGTATATAAGGTGCTTGCCAATTCCCACACGTAATGACCATTTCTTCATAAAGGTTGTCAGGTTGGACTGAAATTCTCTAGAAAAGTCTTATTCAGCTGGGGAGGAGGGAATGGGGAGTTGCTATGTAGCATGCAATTCTATTCTGATACACTATGGGTATCTAGTTTTAGCTGTGCAGGTTGAATAGGTTCCAGATATTTGTTATGTAATACTGTGCCTACAGTTAACAATACTGAATTACGCACTTAAACATTTCCTGGAAGGGTAGATGTCATTGTAAATGTTCTTACCACAATACAAAAGAAAAGACACTAAATGGAATTAATGGATAAAAGAATGAAGAAAATAAAACCTACTTTGAAAAAAAGAAAAGATTAACCAGCATCACTAGTCTCACCTCGCTTCTTGCACTTCCTGTGCTAGAAACTAGAGGTGAAGGTGAGGGCAGACCAGTAGACAGCCAAATCTGAATATCTTCTCCTTTTCTTCGTCAAAGCTACTTTTTTTATTCCCGTTGAACAACTTCCTCATTCTATTGTAAAAGTTTTCAACCTTTTATCTAACAGTCAAACCAAACAACTGCACAGAATGCCTGTGTTTCAGGATCTCACCTGAGTGTTTAATAGTCCTGGTAGGTCTAGCAAAGATAAGTCAGAGTGGCTAGTCCAGGACACACCATCCATAGCTGTACAAGATATTCTAAATTTCCTTCCTGGATCAAGATCGGTGACCAGAAAGTTATAAGCTATATCCAGACAGCTATAGCTCACAATGGTAGTTTAAAAATTCTCCCTTTCAATTATGGTTTAATGTTATGTCTCCATTTTTTTTTAATCAAATGTTGCTCTCAGAAGTAACCATCCGAATAATGAACATTATGATTTCTACAAAGTCATTGTTGGAAAACACTATCCATTGTACTGACTGGTGTTTTCAGTACAAGGTCACATACAAATACACGCTGAGTAATGTACTGTTCCCAAGAGAAGTACTAGTCATGCTGCTCTTGGCTTTCCCTAACGACTCAGACACAGCACTAAAACTGACCAAAGCACAAGGTCCACCATGAGGAACCACACTTCCCTAGGCCTCAACAATTAAAAGATGAGGAAATACAACAGGACAGAGTTTGGCTCATGGTCAGAGGCTACTTCTCTCTGCTTTTTTATTCTTCTTTAATAACACATCAACTATTCTTTGAGGTGTTCAGAAACACAGAGGTTGTCCAAGGTTCATCTGGTATTGCTAAAACACATGAAAAGTGTTTGATAAACAAGTAATTGTACCCATTGGGAGTATCCATTAAGGTACTCAGGACTTAATCCTTCAGAATTAAGAC
Organism: Ailuropoda melanoleuca; assembly: GCF_002007445.2. Classification (NCBI taxonomy): domain Eukaryota; kingdom Metazoa; phylum Chordata; class Mammalia; order Carnivora; family Ursidae; genus Ailuropoda; species Ailuropoda melanoleuca. The sequence goes on along the minus strand of NC_048220.1, from coordinate 69,633,336 downwards.
TGAATGGATATCAACCACCCTTCACTTATAAATAGCCTGGAGGCTTGTTACCATGATCTCTACCAGTGCAGAGTGGGGAGCCTCAAAGGGGTGTATGAGAATGCTGAAATGGTAGCACCACAGGTATTTGCCCACAGACTGGTTTATTTCCCTGTTTTTGAAAGAGATTCCCTTAAAATTGACAAAAAAGTTTTCCACAATATATGGAGAAGGATCAAGTGGAACATGAAGAGGAGAAAAGCAGCAGCAGCATAGACAGAAGAAAGGAAGGAAGAAATCTGCAAGTAAATTGAAAAGATTATAATTTAGAAGTTCTAAATCATGTATAGAACAATGTAGTCATTGTAATTACAAAACTAGAGAACAATTTTTAAAAGTTAAATCCAAGAAAAATACATACTTGAGTAAAACAATGGCACTATTAGAAAATAGAGGTGTCAGAATGACAAGATACTTAGGAATTTTTTTCCTCTTAAAATACAAGTGTTAATATATCTTAGTTTTTATTCAATTCAGAGTCATTTAGATACTAAGCAAATTAGTAATACACAGTATATCAATTTAGGATCAGATTTTGCTGAGTGACAGAAAACCCAAAATATCCACATGGTAAGCAAGATGGGAAATTTATTTTTGTCTCATCAAAATTTAAGAAGTGCAGGGCTAGATTGAGGTCCAAAATCATAGGGAACTTCAGGCTCTTTCTGTACTGTTGCTTTGATCTTGTGGTCCAGGATGACCGACCTATTTTAGTCATCATGTCCCTATTTCACTCAGTAACAGAAAAGGGACAGAGAGAAGGGCACCCTAACCCATTAAGATACCTTCTACCAGATTCTTATTTCCCATTGGCCAGACTTTAGTTAAATGGACCCACCAAGTTATGAGGGAGTTTAGCCATCTGTCTTCAGGGTGGCCATGTGGCCAGGTAACACTGAGGGTGGGATAGCTCTATTTCATGGAGAGAAGAAAAGAACAGATGGGGCACAGTCTTTGCCACAAAGGAATTATTTTTAACTGCAGAAAGCAGTGTAAATACATCAAAGCAAAAATTATCTCCAAGGGAATGTAGAATTGGACAAATAAAAATAAAAACCTTTTCAAAAGATCACATTCATAATAATTTACCTCTTAGATGAGACATTGCAACATCTTAGTAACTTAGGAGCAGCTGAGAAGAGGAGAGGGAGCTGGAAATGAGCAGAGATCTACTGCCCAAGTCTCACTAGGGAGGGTATGAATGTCTTTATTCAGCCAGCAGAGAACTTGCCCTGAAAAGAAAAACGGGTGGGGTCTGCAGCAGAACTAATGGATGTGGCAAAATCATGCCTCATTCAGGTGATCATTGCTGTGAGGAGGTCCAATTTAGTAGCTGGAGCACAGTAGTAACTAGTAGAACATAATGGTAGAGACACTTAAAAGCCAAAATGATAGTAGAAATCCATTCAAAGAACTAGGCTTCACAGAATCAGAATCCTATCCTTAGAAAAGAGCAATGATGACTGGATGGGGAACCAGAGAAAATTTTATCCAGGGAAACTGGGCATACTACAGAAAGTGCTGGTTAAATACACCTAATTAGTCATTAGTACCGGGGGGGGGGGAAGATTACTTGGAGTCTATCTACCATCCTACCATCAGCCTTGATTTCTTCTTTCCTCAATTGTTAATGGTCTAATTCTGCAAGATATCTTTTGAGAAGTCTTAATAACACTTTCCTCACGTTTATGAAACCTTATCTCTTTTCTAAGACTTGCCATTTTGCTGGGCAATTAATCTGCCTTATGTTCATATCATATTGATATATAGCAAGAATTGATGGCCTGGTGCTAGCTAGTGCTAGGTGTTAACTAGTATTTTATAGAGAGAGATGGTTAAGTTTTCAAGTGCTTGGTTTATTAGGTATTACTTTGGTAAAGGGTCATCAATCTAGTATTATGGCTGCAGCAACGTAGAGAATAAATAATTGGATAACTTAGATATGAGTAGAATATCACATTACATAAAGACCAAGGCCGAGTCTCCTGCCTATAGCTAACCCAGAAGGTAGAAAGCTTCCATATTTCATTGGCATTGAAGGAAACTATCACTGTCTTAAATAACCATAAACCCACCAACTTAAAGCAATAATCATTTATTGCCTCACAGTTTCCTTAGGTGCGGGGTCTGGGCCCAAGTGCCTCTACTGGTTTCTCTGTTTAGGGTCTCACAAGGCCTAAGTCAAGGATTTGGCCAGCATTGGCTTTTATCTGGAAGCTTTGGGGTAGAAAAATCTTCCAGATTTATTCAGGTTGTTGGCAGAATTCAATTCCATGCAATTTTATGACAGATATCCATGCTTTCTTGTTAGCATGTACTCTGAGACTTGTTCTTAGCTTCTAAAGTCTGCCTCATTCTTCAACCTGTGTCCCCCTCCATCTTCAAAGCCAGCAGCAGTATGTGGGGTCCTTCCTATGCTTCGAATCTTTTTGCCTTCCTCTTCTATTTCTAATGAATATGGAATTTAAAACATTTTAAAGGATCTTAGATCCAGATGGATAATCCAGAATTCATTTCCTTATTTTAAGGTCAGCTGATTCATAATCACTATTTTATCTTCAAAGACCCTTTTGTCATGTAACATCATAAAACCACAGGAGTAACACTATGGGGTGAAAAAAATAATGGGAACCAAAATTCTGATTACTACAGAGACCTAGGGTTTGGGAGGAGAACCTCAGGAGTACATCGGCTGTGGCTTGGCTTCCAAAACCCAGTGAATGGTGGTGTTGAATCAAGGGTCCCTCAAAACCGAAACACTACCTGGAAAAATACAAGAAACATGGACGGATATCAATGGACACCATGTAAGATTAGAAAAGCAGAAGAAAGTAAAAAATTATCTATATCACATTCATGCTGATTTACTATCAACTAAATTAGGTTCTCGGACGGAAAATTGAACAATTTTTGATTCCCAATGTAACTGCATAGTCAAGTAATAACAAATTAAGAAATGCAAATTCATACTTGTTACATTTGCTTTTAGCTTGAAAATATTGTCATCTGCTTTTTTATTTTTCATTTCATTTTTTTCCACTCTTGCTCAGTGTTGTTACAGAAGTTTTATCATAACCATTTTACTAATGCCTATTATAAGTAGATTCTTTAAGATTTACTTATTTCAATAAAAGTGAATGATTAAATTGTTTTCAATTTTCCTCAAATAAATTAATGCTAAAATAAGCATCTTCCTGGTGATGGTTTTCCCATATTTTATATTTACTCCTCAACAAGGGTACTCACGGAGAGACTAATGGATAAAGTGTCTGGATGTTTTTGTTCTTGTCCCCTATTATGAATGAGAACCCTAGTTTCACGGTGTCCTTTACGGTGCAGTCTATTTTATTTCTTATTTATTCCTTATTTGAGGTATAATTTGTGCACCTTGATTTTTATTTGACTATTAGTGAAATCACATACTTCCCCACTGGTTTATTTGCTAGGTGTCTGAAATACCTGATCAGGCCCTTTGCATATTGAGTAATGAGATCTTGTATCTCAGCCTCAGCACTATCGCCAATTTCTCAGTGAAGCAGACCTGCTACTGGTCTAACCGGCCAACCTCTCCTCAACACTGTCTTTGGTTACATTGTTTTATTTCTTTCATTCCACTTATCTCTGTATGAAATTACATTGATCATTTAACAATTTTTATCCGTGTCCCCTCCCACAACCACAATTTCACCTCCATGAGAAGACCTTAACTGTCCTATCTCCTAGACAGGTAACAGTGCCTGCCAAATTATAAATATTCAGTGACTATTTTTGTTAAATGAGTAAAATTTGTCATCTATATAATTTTTTTGAGAAAAATTTACTTGTAATTACCAAGATTATTTTAATGATGTTCTTTCATTTATGCTATACACATCTCCCCAGAAGCTTTTGTTTCCTTGAATTCTTTCTGATACTACTACTCACCTATATCAGTTCTGGGGGACTTTATAAAGAGGTAACATACTGCTAAGATCTGAATGTTTGTGTCCTCATGAGTGAGAGTAATGCTCTTTATAAAAGCAATCCCAGAGAGTGCCTTACATGAACCAGGAAGCAGGTCTTTACCAGACAGTGAATATGTTGGCACTTAAACCTTAGACTTTCCAGCCTCCAGAACTGTGAGAAATAAATTTCTGTTGTTTATAAAACCATCCAGTTTATGGTATTTTGTTATAGTGGGCCAAATGGACTAAAACCAGTGAAGATGGGGGAGAGCATTTTCAACGAGTCAAATAAAGCTTTTATAAATATATCTTTAGGTTTTGAGAGTGTGAATGATCTATGACTACTGGCTCATTTTTTGACTAGATCTTTCATATGTCTAAAAGCAATTACTATTGATAAAAAGTTTTATTTTTATTTGGATAATAGTAATTGTTCAATTGGGACTAGATCACAGCCTAATTTTAAGTATATCCCTACATTAAAGTTCTCCAAGGGCTAAAGCTATTTTGTGAAATTTTTAGATGGCTTTACCATTGAGTCATTTGAAATGTGTTTTTTATTTTTTTCTTATAGGACTCTTTCTCATCGGACCTAAAGTATTCCATGTTTATTTGAATAAAATAAAGGCAGTGTTTCATAGTTTTGATTCAATCTTAGATTTCTACCCAGTGTAAAAACATTATATATAAATCAATTTACTATGCATTATTTATTATGATAAAATGCTTTGGCACCATAGTTATTATAACTCTAATATACCCTGATATTTTTCAGAGTTATGAAATGAGACCATGTAATGCCCAAAATATACATTTCAATGTCAGTTTGACAAATGACAAATTACAGGATGTCAATGATTTTCCTCTCCCTCAATTCTCTGTGTACACACACACACACACACACACAGAGTTACACATAGTTACCCACATATACCATGTCTAGATATTCCTGGACTTAGAAAGGATACTTGCTGGCTCCCTTAATAAAATGAAATCCACCACCACATAAAGAGGGGTAGCTAGAGTTTCTAGTTCAAGCTGTTGTCTGCTCAGATTACTTATTCCAACCTCAAAGGATATGCGTTTAATTACATTCAGAAGGTACAGACATCCTTATATATAATAACAAGTGGGATATATTCAGGGAAGAATCTTGCCAGGTACTCCAAGCTAAAGATAATTAAAGCCAATTATACAATCAGGATATCTAATTGGCTGTATTTATTTCCCTTGTTATTCTTAGACCTTTGGTGAACTCCTACTTAAATGTTCCAGCTATTCTGCCTACATAAAGACTCTCTCACTGTAGCAAACAATGGGACTCACCAGCATCCATTCTGCTAACTCAAAGATGAGCAGTCTTAAATCAATTTGGGCCAATGGCATGCATGAACAGGGTTTCCCTGACCTTTTGGGAAAGAGATGCTATTCTTTCTCTCACTGGACACTAATGAGGAAGCATCTAGACTCAATGTCCACTGGTAGCCATCTTGCAACCAAAAGGTGGAGTACCCATCCTAATAGGAAGTTGACCCTGAGAGTGACAGAGTAAAGAAAAAAGCTTAACCTGGATACTTGAAATGACTTATTTTAACTACTAATCACATCAAATATAGAGCTTTCCCAATTTCTGTACTCTCCATTAAATGGAGAAAGAAAAAAAATGTCCCTATTTTTAACCACTTTGAGTTGCAGTTTTTACTTACTTTCAACCTCAAACATATGAATGATATACAAACCACAGAGGATAGAAGGAGTAGCAATGGTTTTCTTATAGGCTATGCAAAGATCTAGTGCTGTCTCCCCTCAACCGCCTAAGTCACAGTGTAAACAATGATATCCAAAGTTTGACACGGACATAGAACAAATCCTGAATCAGTCAAGACAAAATAATTTTTTGCAGACTGTAATTTCATTGGATTCTGTTTTTTAACCCATAAATTCAACAACTTTAATTTTTAAATGAGGGTATATTTGGTATTTAAAGAAAATAATGTTTGATTTTATAAGCACATGTTCAGCTCTAATGGTGCCAGTGAGTTAGAGATCCCCAGGGGCAAAAAGCTACCCTCATTCAACAGGGCCAGGCTGCTGATTCATTCATTTGCTCCTAGCTAAAACATCAAAGGGTAAGCAACAGAGAAAGATTTTTAATCATATGTGCATGCGCATGCGTGTGTGCCTGTGTGTGTTTTAGTATCATTGCACAGATGGAGAGAGAGGGTGGGAAACAGGAAACCAAACTGTCTCTGGTGTTCAAATACTGTTGTTCTTTCTCTTACTTAGGGAAGCATCAATGCTGAGAAGCAAATATTCGACTCAGAAACACAGTGACCCTTCACAAGTAGCTGGAATGAACACAAAGTAAAAAGATTCCAAAACACTTTTTTTGGCCCTTGATGCCAAAAAAAAGTTTAGGTAAAGTTAAAATTTATAACCTCACTCAATAACTTCCTTAAAAAAAATAGTGTGATGAATATGTACCTTAAAGTAGAGCTGATGGTAACAATTTTGAATGTTTCAACTATTTTTATGGTTCCACTTGTAGGAATGCTGATTGCACCTGAAATCAAGCTAAAAAGCAGCTTCTAATTGGGAGAATATTTTCAACATAGTTCAATAGGTCTTAGAGGTCCAGGCAAATAACTTGATATTCTTTTTGTTGGGCTAATAGTGTCTTATTTAAACGGGGACTTTACTGAAAAAAATTAAGCCTACCAAATAAAGTTGTAAGTAAGAATTCAAAGTACTGCTTACAATGAATCCTTTTCATTCGGACCACACGTACTCCTTTTGCTTCTTTTGAAGCAGCTTTACTCATGTATGTCATTTAGGATAGGCGAGAGAAAGCAAGAAGAACAATACTGGTGTCTAGGTCAGCCAAGGTGGGCTCATCAAGCCTGACTGCATTTATAACTTAATCCTAATCCCCAGTATCAACAACTCCATCTTCAGCTTGCTCCTGATGTCAATCCTTTTTTTCATCTATGTATGTTAGGGAGAACATTGTCTACAACTAGTTTTAGAGACTATAATATGAAATGTTATGTTTTTCTATCAAGTAATTAGCAAAAAATAAGAATAACCAAATAATATAGACAAACACATTGACAAAAATGTGAAGGGAGATCACAAAACTGGAAAGAAAACCTGTGAATGCTGTTTCCACTTTGGCAGAGCCCGAAAGAGAGAAAGAAATAAAGAAAATGCTGCTGTTCTGTGAAGTCATTGGCTTCCCTCTAATCCCCAAGATTTAGTTAAAATAAGCTCACACCACAGTAAACAGCGAGACACCCCTACATGCAGTTTTAAGAGTCTGATCTTATCTTAGTTCATGCATTTATCATTCTTTGTCTACATACTATCACAAAGTTTCCTTATTGGTCTAGCCGCCTCCCATCTTCCAAGCCCATACACTATAACACTCAGAAAATCCATCTAAAATGCTTATTACTCACTTACTTTAAAAAATGAAATGACTTATCACTGCCAAAACAAACCCAAGCCCTTTACAGGCAGCACTATGTTCTTTAACACCTTCCCTTCCCTAGCTTCTCTAGCTTCATTTCCTACCACTCCTTCATTGTTCTTAATATTTCGTAAATTCCCAACTAACTGCAGGTCTCCACATGTTTGATCAACTTTCATGCCTCTTAACATTGCTGGCCATGCCCACCCAATACGTGGCCCTAATTCTTCCTGGACAACTACTCTCAGATACTTCTATAGATGCTTCAAAACCCATTAAATGTGTCATCACTTCTCTGATATGCTCCTTAGCAAATCCTGGAAAATAAAACCCTCTCTCAGAAAATTGAAACAACTAATATTTACGACCTTTATAACCTATAAAACTGTACATGCTAAACACTAGGTCACATATAGCATTTACGTGTTAAACATAAAAGTCCTATTTCAAAGTAAAAAAAAAATCCATTATCATTAGGCTGTCATTAGAGTTAATTATATACACCAGTAACATGACTGAAATAAAGCTATTAATTTTATGGTGTTTACTGTATCTTGTCCAATTCCTCATAATATCAAGATGCTTGCTTGAATCCTAACACATTGTGTACAGTGATAAACCTACTTCATATCAGAGTAAAAATATCAGATTTTTGAGAAGATCTTCAAGATCATCTCCTATGATCCCTTCTTTCACTGAGTTCCAAAGGTGATACAAAATACCCAAGATAGGATGGTTAATCAAAGACAAAGCCAGCAATGGATTTTTTATTTTGCAAAGCCTATTATGTCTCACTCATCTGGGGTCTGAGATACACTTGAACATAGAACCCTTCTCCAAATGCCATTTGAGACCATATTATCTAGCTCCTTATTCCTCAACTTTTCTTAAATCCTCCTGGCTTTGTTTCAGTTAGCAAAGTCTAGCTTACAACTTTGTCTTAAGTGAGTGCAATAGTACTTATTACAAGTGTTGCAGCATATATAAGAATGTATAAAGATTTTCTCTGGTATATTCTCTATGTTTCTTTTTGATGAAGGATTAACTATCTTCACAGGATTTTGGCAACTTCATAGTCATCTTAAACTCAAGGCTCATCTGTTACAAAGAACTAGAGTCATACATAAGAGTTTTGAGAAATTAATGCACTGAGTTTTTCTTTTTCTGGCAGTGTGCATGTGGGGTGTGGTTTTGTGTGTAGGTTTAATCTTTGAAGTAGAAATACTTAAAATTCACAATTTTTAAGGTGTAGAATGGGATACTTCTTCTGACCTCCAGTCTACTCAGCTCCCATTCTCAGAAGCAACTACATATTTAGGTTTCATCTAGGGATGTTCTTCCAGAGATCTTATGCATATTTACACATGCATATACATAAACACACATTTTCATTATCATAGTGTTTATATACTACAGAGATGCACAGTATTCCATACAATATGGCAATACCAGAACTTAAAGCAGTCCGTAACTTATGAACAATTACGTTGTTTATAGTCTTTCATTACCCCAATGAATAAACGTGTCTAATTTCATGCCAGGTATATATGAGTATGTCTATAAGATAAATTTTCAGACACTGAATAACTAAGTTCAAGAATATAAGCACTAGTAATTTTGATAATGCCAAACTTCCCTCTGTGGGGGTCACACAGTCTTATATTATCATGCCAGTAAGTAAAAATGCTTGGTTCTTCACATCCCCTTAACAACATATTTTGTTATCAAACTTCCATGAGTTTGCCTATTTTATACATGAACATAGGTTAATTTAGTCTTAGATGGACTTTATCTTTATTAGGAATTAAGTAGAATAATTTTTTTCATATTTTTAAAGAAATTTTTTTCTATGAACTATCAATGCATACCCTTTGCCCATTTTGCTGTCGAGTGGTTGTTTTCTTATTTTCATTTCTGCTGAGTTGATGATGTTAAAGAAATTAATACTCTTTCTGCTGGTATAACTTGCAAATGATTTCTTATTTTTGTTGTGTGTATTTTGAATTTGCAGTTTCTGCCAGACAAAAATTTTTATTTGTATATGATAGAATTTATCAGTATTTTAATTTTGTCTTCTGAATTTTGTATTTTTACAGAAGTTTCTTCCTAGACCAAATATACTTACTCCATGGTTTCTTCAGTATTTTTATGGTGTCATATTTTAATGTAAATATTTGATCCCTTTATAATTTATTCTGATGTAAGGTATGGGACCAATTTTTTTTTTCCGCAGGTGGCCACTGACCCATCCCAACATACTATTTTTCCACACTGATGTGACTGTTCTTGTGGGAGATGTAAGAATGGAAATAGGTATTATTTCCAGTATTTGCAAATCTGTGGACTAATGTTACTTGCAAGGATTTGTCTTTTCCAGTTCTCTCATTCTAGAAAATCAACTGAGAGACTACTTAATAGAAATGCAGGGAAAATGCTGTTTATGTGGGTATACTGTCCATTAGATCTATACAGCCATACCCAGGTCTGCATCCAGTGTTGGGAGCACTAGTGTATTTTATAGCTATAAAAACAGGGAAATAAACAAACTAAACCAAAAAACATCCCACATCAGTTTTGTGTTAGTATTGCCACTTAAATTTTGCTTTATTCTCAAAGGCATGGTCTAAATATTTACATAAACATAAACTATAAAAAAAAGGTAAACTGTCCAGTTATCATCTTTGTTTAGAACCTGTAACTGCCAAAACCACCATAATAGTGAATTATAAAACTAATCTTGAAGCAATAAGTCTTTTGGAAAGCATAAGACTTATATTATGCTGAAACAAAACCGACAAAAAAAATTCAATGTTTGTGAACAACTACAACTAAAATAACTGTTGAAAGGTTAATGGAATAACAATGAAAAGTGCTTCTTGATGAGAAGACATTTCCATTCCCTGGAATACATAAGGGTAAAAATATAATGTTTAATCTATGCAAGTTAGCCATTTTGACAGCAAGTGAGAGAATGCTAAATGCTTTCTGTTTTTAGAATCTTTCAATATGGAATTCATAAACCCAAAATCATGGAGCTGGAAAGGCTTTTGCAGAATTTTTTACCCCTTTGAATCATTTCAAGATTCAGGCAGCATGATGTGGCAACCAGGGATAGACATGTGCAATTAGCAAAGAGTAGTCTAACATCATAATGAATAAAATGGCAAAGAACAGAAATTTTAGAAGTTAATAGAATTTTAGAAGTTACTGCTAAAGTAAGCTCTGTTTAAGAAAATGTGTGTATCATCATATTATTCATGGGCCCTTGGTATGCTGCCATTTGAAATCATTAAGTATTTTTTTCTTTTAACTAAAGAGAAAGAATAAAGCAGAATTTCTGTAACTGATTCCTGACTACAGAGATCACTTTGCAAATTGATTTCTAGCAGAAACACAAATTTATCTATTCCTGAAACAACAGTTTAAGTGAAGACAACTAGTTTTCCTCTTCTGATGACTACTTCATGTTCATAGAATCAGAGGAACTAGGAAGGTGATTTTTCATCTTGCAGCATTTCAGATTAAACAAATAATTTGGTAACTTTGAGCTGTTGATTCTCTGATGGACTCAAATGCATCTTGAATCTGTACAACATTGTTTTTTAAAACAGTAAAAATATTTTTATCAGGACCATCTGAAGTTTGCACTTAAGGTTTACATACAAGAAAAGAACATCTGTAGGAGGTGGAGAAAAACACTCTCCAGAGAGTAAGTCTGTGACTGACAGCAGAGCGCTACCTAAACACAGAAAATATTTAGCTTTTTTGTAAGGCTTTAAGAGAGCTCAGATGTATATGAGTTTGCACTTCTGTGTGTAGAAGTAATGAGGCATGGCTTTATCTTGTTTGGTATTCTTCCTTTAAAAAAAGATTAGTCAGCTGGGAAATAGCAGATACTGTTTTCTAAATTAATAGTATACTATCAATATTTTATTTGACATTTGAATATCTTCATTTGGCAACCCTAAGTAAAATGTCTGGCATATAGTAAGCTCTTAGGTTTTCAAAATTCAAGAAAATACATTACTATAAGATTTAATTTTATGGATTTTATTTATTTTCAACCCATTTTAAATATGGTCCTCGTAAGTGCCAGGTTTTTTAAAGAAAGTCTTAATGGCTTAAATATGGTATAATCACATACTTCCAGTCACTGAAGAGAAGCAAAAAATTAAAATTCTCTAGAGACCCCTTATAATCTGATCTTTTCAGACGATCATAAATCAAGACGCTAACATTCTTAAGATTGTGAAGCCTATACATAGTAGCAATCATGCAATAACATGGCTAAATAGCCATATAAAAAGAAATACATCAGGTGTAATTTATCTGCCACTTAATTTGCCTTTTGGATGCTGGAAGCCTGGATGGAGATTACAGAAGAAAAAGGCAGTCAGAGGAAAGAAAGTTTGGCAAAATAGGGACTCAGCCACACTGATTTTCAGATGAAGAAACAGACCTAGTGCTAGAATAAGTCACCAGTATACTGGCCAAAAAACTTCTTCAACAGAAACAAAGCATGATAGTAAAGAAAAATGACAAAGCAGTAACTGTTCAGGAAAGGAGACCAGTTAGATAGCGAGCCCCTCCTCTTGGACTCACGCTAACCAGCATGGATTGTTTTTCCTTATTATACGTGTATGTATATGACATACATATGGGCAAGCTGAAAGGCTGTGACCAAGAGATGGTATGCTAAGTGGAGGCAGCAAGAAGAATTGTTCGGTAAAGGTCTATGAACACATCTAAAAATCAGGTGATATGAAAGTGCTTGGGCCTCTTCAGTATCACTAGGTAACCCTTCTGGGAAGCAGATGGAATTCACAGTCTGCAACTATTTTCCATTGCGCTTAAGCTGCATAACCATGTGTGCCCCTTTCCTCAAAGTAAAATATACACAGTTAAGAGAAAAATGAAACCCCTAAAAAAAATCCTTTGATCAGAGTCTCATTGCTGGGAGATTGTAACAACTTGCTTTCTATGTTTCCATGAGATAATAATACCCTGCCACTCAGGCTCCAACTGAGGCAAGAAGATAATGACTTCATGTCACATGAAACCAGACTCATTGAGCTTCATGATGTCACCACAGCTCTACCGATTCAGAAATTCTAAAAAAGTGGTTCTAACATGGTACCCCCAAAAGCATTTGCCTCAAGGCTTTGCAGTGGGCCATAGGAAAACCTTTTAGCTACATATAAAATCAAATGAACCATGCAAGAGCCTTGCAAGGAATTTCACTTTGACAGAGTTGAAAACGTCATGCACAATATCCAAATGGTGCTTAACATTGCTTTGGATTGGGAATACAACAAAATTAGACCTACACTAGAGAACAACGAAATTCTTACTTTTGGAAGGCTCTAAATCAATAGTTCTCCACTGTGGAAGCCACTGGAAAGAAGTTTCAAAGGTCACGCAATGATGATCCCTCTCCCCTTGTTTGCCTTCCTTTTCATGTTCACTTTCAGAGCCACAGTCCAAAAGCATTATGATAAGGGAGGAAGAAAACATCCAGGGGGAAAAAAAAAGTTATTTTTAAAATCCTGGTCAGTGAGCAAGTACAGATTTACAACATGGATTTCAATTGTGAGGAATACTACTTAGTATATATTCTTTGAGCAGGGATTCAAATTCCCCCCCAACATTTAAAAGCATGTCATGTTTTCAGTTGGTGAGCAGTGCGGGGGAGGGGGGCGGGGCGGGGGGAGGTGTTAATGATTACTGAATAATGGTTGCAGACATGTATCCTCCCCATCTGCATCTTCTCTCCAGACCACAGGGTAAAAGGTGATCTTCCCAGCCCAAGACTCAGCCTTCCTCAGCTGATCTGATATTTTGTTCTTCCTTTTTTCCTTTCCTAATCTTTTCAAGACTGCTACTGGCTTTCTTAATAATTAGAATTATTTCCAAATCTCTTCATTCCTTAAAAAACAAACAAAAAATCCCTTGTTACTGTGTGTCATTGTAACTCCTTAATTTTTTTCTCTCCTTTCCTTCACTTGTAAGTCTCCTGAAAAATCTACCCTCCATCTGCTCTTTTGTGCCTCTTCTTTATTGTTCAAACTATCATAATTAGGCTTCTATCCCTAAAGCCCTGTTTAAGAATACAACAAATATCTTCCTACTGTCAGTACCAACAAACTCATTGATTCACCTTCTTATTCGACCCCTCTGCTATATTTAATACTATCTCCCACTTATTTTTCATAAATTTCTGTTCTAATATTATCTTATTCTAAAAGCTCCTACCAGTGACTCCTTACAGGTTGAGTTTATAAAACACCTACTACGAAATACAAGAAAGACTAAAAATACAAATTTCATCTCAGTCAGACCCTCAACCTGTAGTCATGCTAAGGAATGGACAGGTCAAAATCTGGCAAAAGACCCATATATGCCAAGCCATTTCATACCTGTGCCTAGAATACTCTTTCTCACTTGTCAGCTGTAGAGGTTTGGGATGGTAAATACATGACCTCCCTTATTCCCCTGTCTCAATTGGAAAATCATTCGAGAGACAGACACAATAGCCAGGCAGGTGAATAAATATATTTATTCCTGATGATGTTCATTCTAGACAAGCAGTTTAGGTCAACAGCAATGGTAGGCTTGCTTCCCTTATGTTAGTTATATTACTGGTACAGTAGAGTCATCTCAGCCCACACTTTCTGAAAAATCATCCAACCTACTACACCTCCATCATGGGAGAGAACTATTTATAGCTCCTGGCACACTGTGTATTCAGTTATTTATTTAATATTTTAATTTTAAATGGTCTACCATTCCCTTTATGGTAGAGTACACAGATTAAAGATGCCATTTTCTTCAAAGGCTTGATAAATTTGCTTTATGTCTTCAATAAGTCCTTCAGTTATACCAAATTTGTAGATTCTGATTGCTCTTATGGAAATTAAATTCTGCTAATGGAGCATTTAACAAGAGAATACAACTTTAAAACAAAATCACAGTAAGATGCATCTATCATTCAAAGTTGTAATGGCAACTAGATGGCACCATCAAATTAGTATAACTCAAGGAGAGTTTATTTACAAAAGGACTTTTTACTAAGGGAACTGGGGATAAACCGAGAGCTACCAGCAGCCAAGTTGTTAACCACCTCTGGGCCTAAATGGATGACTTCTGAAAAAATTTGGTCATATTTAAACAATATACAATATTTCATAAGTAACAAAACTAATTACCAGTCAACAACTGGCAAAACCAGAGAAAAAAGGCCAGGCAAAAAAAAAAAAAAAAAAAAAAAAATTCACCAACTTAATTTACTAGTATGAAGATACAAAGAAACATTAACATCTGTTTTATATTTCCATAAACATCACATATACATAAAATAAAGATAAAATTTACACAAACATTTTAATGTCTGTTAGCTTATAAACATAAAACAGCAACAAAACAAAAATTAATCATTAAAAAATGTTTAGTGTATTCATGTACATATTCCATTATATCTAGTAATAAAATATTTACCAAAAAATGTAAATGAAACAGAACATTAAATAAAGCTCTCCATGAAGACATAAAGCATATTGTTAGAGTACTTAATATGTTAAAATAATATAGTCAATAATCTGTTCCATTTTCTCAAAATACAATTAATTTAAGGAGGCCACAGTCTGGTTCTCAGAAATAGCCGTAAGTTATACCCAGTCCTGGAAATGTGAAGGAGGATGCCTTAATGTAAGTATTTCTGTTTCAACTTTGCTTTCAGAAAAAAGTATTAAAGCAAACAAAATAGAATTCTGGTGACAAAAATGAGTTATAACAGTAAGTTTAAACTACAGAGGATCAAGGAAAGTTATCTGGACAGAGAAATACGAACAAAATTCTCAATATTGCTATTGATCTCCTGTCTTTCACAAGTCCTTAAGCTAAGTGCTTTAAGGAGTCTAAGATCAGAATGATGAAGGGCAGACATTCATAGGACCTTAAGTTCTGTATTAACTTTATAAATTGCTAATTCAGAGTATACTCTCCCTCAAAAAATATGTTAGTATGTGTTACTCTAGTAATATTGTGGTGCCTGACCTTTCTATAACCAACAGCTTTCACCATAGCAACCCACCTCAGATCCTTGCTGTCCTCTTGAATGAAACTAACTCCTGAGAATTAGACGCACTTGAAAGGAAATGTGGGGTTAACATTTTTAGAATAATTTATATATTGTTTATGCTGATATTTGAAATCCCTATGCCTCTGGACATTAAAATTCTTTCAAAAAAGTACAGAACAGCCATAGTTACAATAACCTAATAAATGACTTGTCAAGTAACAATGCTTATTGAAGATTTAGGATGGTGAAGTAGAGAGGGGTCCATTACTACTCCATCTTGAATAATAGAAATTTTGATTCAGAAATTGAAGATATTATGCATAAAGATAAAGAGTCATAGAAAATTATTAAAGATTTGTAATGTGTGCATGCATGTTTGTATGTACACATACATACAGGTATAAGGTAATAATAATATGAACAAGAACTCAGTCATTTAATAATCATTTAATGGAACCCCCTTTTCATACTACACATTATGCTAGATAGGTACTAGCAAACTGAACAGTAAATACAACAGACAAGGTTCTTCACTTCTTGGAGCTTTCAGTACAGTAGGGAATACTGACAAATAAAAAATAATTACATCAACATCACCTGCTTGGTGCTATGATGTGATATGTTTAGGTCCCATAGCAGCAGCATTTGGGAGAGTCACCAAAACTGGGCTTGGGATAACCAAGTAGAACTTCTTGGGGAAGTGCAGTGGCAGTCATCACTAAAGCTCACATAAGAATTAGGTAAAAAGCAACAAAGGACGGTTTTTGAGGCTGAGGAAACAGAACATGCCAAGATCCTAGGATATAAAAACATGGTATTTGCTTGGATTTCAAAGCATTTTTGCCTGACTAGAGCTTCGGCTTTGGAGAGTTGGTAGTGGTAAAAATGAAAGTGGAAGGAAATGCAGGTAAGCAGGGCCAGGTCTGATCGGCCTTAGGTCTGTTTAGGCTTCGTATATTTTAAGGAAAGGAGAGTGGAGAAAGCTTGCAACAGAGATAGTGGTAAGATATGTGAGAAAGCCATGCACTCTGGAGCTCCATCACCTCACCTGTGAGCAGACAGTGGGAGTTTGAGTCAATGATGTCTAGGAACATTATCCGTTCTGACACTGAATCCATGAACCAGTAAGATCTGGCAATAAAACCAATCTGTGAGGCAAAGAAATATCCCTTTATAAGGACAAGAATCTGATTATTCAAAGAGTTCTTCACACATATGTCAAGTCAAATTTTCAAACATAGCAATCAACATCATTTATTCACATGAGGTCCTCCTTCTAAACAAATCCACCAAGAACAGAAATCCAAACAAATCCACCAAGAACAGAAATCCAAGGGGAGGTCTCTTAGCCCCATATAAATTAAAGTACACTTGAACAAACACAAGCTCCAAACAATCACTTCAGCCTTAGCCATGGAGGTAAGGAAATAAAGAGCTTAGATGACTGCATTTTTATCATTGTTTTCATAGCATTGCTTTTTATTACTTCCAGGGTTAAACTCAATACTAGACGTTCAACAAATGGTTGAGGGAATGGCTTTACCTTGAGAAAAAAACAAAATCAGGTGAGGTGTGAAATTATATTGGCAAATTTAATCCCTTTGCTGTTACATGGTTTGGGTATTTACTAAGCATACAGAATAAATGGATAAAATGGCTTTTATGGCAAATGCACTCAGATACCATGTTGCAAATATGTTTCCGTTACAATGGTAGAGGCCCCAAAACTCCACGTGGAAAAACTGCTGGCTTGAAAATCAGGAAATATTAGTTCTAGTTGTATTTCTGAAACATGCCAGATGTGTGACATTGGACAAGTCACTTGGTCTGAGGATTAGTTTTTTCAGTTATAAAAGAATGAAAATACATATAGCACCGGCATCAACTTCTTCACAGCTATGTTAATGAGGTTCCCTTAGGAACATGAATGCTAAAGCATTTTGTAAAGCCTTAAGTACTTTAGAAATGCAAGAGATTATTATAGATGCTCTACGTTTACATCTGAACAAATCACACAGAAGGTGTTTCCATTTCTGGTTGAACCATAGCTTAAGAATAGCATGTGTTTTCACAGGGAATATATAGGAAGAAAACACCAAAACTAAGTATAGTCCTCATAGTTCTTAGGATACTGAGAGCAAAAGAGTTTCCCTTAATGCACTTAAGCATGGTCCACACACTCAATTCCAAATAGTAACCCTGAAAGGTAGAACTGACCCTATGGGGATGCTCTGAGCTCTCTTCCCCATTTTCTGCTATGACCAACATCTCTCTTAGCTAATAGCCCTGGGTACACTAACCTACTGAAATCAGCACCCAGCACCCAGAAGCCCTTGAAAATTGTAAATTATATAAAGGGAATTTTTCACCACATGCACTTGGAAAAATATCAAGTCATTTCAAGACTCAGGAATATCTAAATATGTTAACCCAAAGCTATTTTGGAGGCAGCAGCATATTTTTTTTTATCTCTGAATAACCCCTGAAAGATATAATAAAAATAGGTAACAAGAAATCAAAACCAAAAACGCATGGATAAATTTATACTTGGTAACAAAGTATCTCTACCTCCCAAATAGAAGCAAGTAACCAACTACTAAGAACCACAAGACCTACAGGGAGGGAAAAGAAAGTCAAATCAAAGAGCCTGGAAATGACCTGAGAACAGGAAGACACCTTCATGTCCACCAGATTGGTATTTGCTGGAAAGCTCAGTGGCTAATGTGAGAACAGCTGACCATGGGGGTGATTAGGTCTAAACCAATAACAGATGAACACAGACCAAAGCTCAGTCTAAAAATGACTCAAGCAGTATGAGCACTTCTGAACTCTCACCACTAATCGATCAAGAGTTCTCTTCCAAACAGGATCGTGAAGGAAAACAATTGGGAGTAGATTCAGAAATTAAGTGGATAAGACCACTGGAGACATAAAAGTAGAATAGGCAAACAGCCAGGAAATGTCAGGAAGCAAACCACCATATTTTAACATTTAACATGCTCAAACACACAAAGTGCCGGAGACTCAGTAAAATTTTAAAAACTATATTGAACTACATATATTTCCTTCTTAAAGTTCATGGAAATCAATTATGCATAAATATGATTGATAGAAAAAGATCATGGTCAAATCCTGTAAAAAGTAATTAAAAGGACAAAGATTAAATAACTGCCTTACAGACAACAAGAACATTTAAGAAAAGTCCACCAAACAATTAAAACTCTATTTCAAAATAAGCTAAAATTATCAAGTAAATGATCCAAGACAGAAAAAAAAACCATAAATTACATTTAGAAAGAAACACATTTAGAAAGAAAAGTAAGTTGACAGAATTCAGATTCAAAGGAATAATGTAAGGAAC
Organism: Ailuropoda melanoleuca; assembly: GCF_002007445.2. Classification (NCBI taxonomy): domain Eukaryota; kingdom Metazoa; phylum Chordata; class Mammalia; order Carnivora; family Ursidae; genus Ailuropoda; species Ailuropoda melanoleuca. The sequence continues at coordinate 69,614,446 of NC_048220.1, read as the reverse complement.
AGATTAAATTAGAAAGACAAAAACAAACACACATGATATCTCAAGATAAAGAAAAGCTAAAAAGGAAGAAAATTTTTCAATAAAAGAGGTAAAAGAGTTAAAGGATATGATACATACGTCAAATATTGAAGATAGACTAAAAGTATGCAATATACAAATAAGACTTTCTGAAGAGGAAAACTAAAGTAGAACAAGAAAAAAATACTAAAAATTTTAATTCAAGGAAACATTCCTGAAAGTATAAATGATATAAAATTACATATTGAATAAGTGTACCAAATAACTGACCAACAAAATCAACACCATAATGTTTTCTAGTAAAACTGTTCAACTTTAAACACAAGAAAAACTCTATAGACAATCTAGACAAAAAGACCAATTTATAAGGAAAAGAAAAATAATCATCATCTTTCAACATCTATGTTTCTATGCCCTAAGAAAAGAGGGTAACATATTTAAGAAAAACAAGGAAAGAGAATATAGGTCAGATTTTATAACTAGAAAAATTCAATTTCATTACAAAGGGCACAGGAAAAAAAAAAAAATCTTACCAACAGGTAAAGACTCACATACTATTATTCCCATGAACTTTTTCTGAGGACTATTACAGAATGAAATTGTCAGCCAAAATAAGTAAATAGCTTTCAAAATAAATTTTCATGGTCAACTGTAGATACTAACAGTAAACAGGAATTAAAAGGAAGGGACTATAATAAGAATGACTGTGTGCTCTAACAATGAAGATATGGTTTTACAACTATTTTTATAAGGAGGGAAGGATATGGGGAGAATAAGTGCAAAAATAAAATTGATAGTAGTTGTATTATTATTATTCTGAATCTGTTTTATGTATACTAGGGGATAAAGCAAATGGGTTATTTAGAGATATTCTATCTTTCTTCTTGTCCTCGAAAACCAGTATTCTCACTGTGGAAAGAAGAAAATACAGAAGCAACAGAAAATTCAAGTACAAACACTATAGTCCTGAATTTAAATTGACAGTATTTGATATTAACCCTCTCAATTATTTTATCTTTTTTTTAAAGATTTTATTTATTTATTTGACAGAGATAGAGACAGCCAGCGAGAGAGGGAACACAAGCAGAGGAAGTGGGAGAGGAAGAAGCAGGCTCATAGCAGAGGAGCCTGATGTGGGGCTCGATCCCATAACGCCGGGATCACGCCCTGAGCCGAAGGCAGACGCTTAACCACTGTGCCACCCAGGTGCCCCTCAATTATTTTATCTTTAAATAGAAAACTAGATACCTCTCTTCACTAAAAAGGCATGGAACAATGACCAACCCAGCAGTAATGAGCATTACTAGTGCCCATATTACAGCCTTGAATTAAAAATTTTCAGGTCGGGAGCAGGAAGAGTCTGAGATAATCGTGGAACATCTTGTTCAATTGTACAGCAAGAAAATGGTCAAAAACACGTTCAAAGAACTCAACAACCAACTTAAAAAGATTCCCATCATGCAAAACTTGAGTTTCCGTAAGGATAAGAATGAAACTAGTAAGAGTTATTAAAATTCATAGTGACACTCCTAATAAGCTAATTATCACTTTCAAAGATGATAGGAAACTAATTTACCATTTTAAAATCACTATCTTAAATACTGGTAAATAGATGGAACCAAAAAAAAAAAAAACCCACATTATCCTGCCTTTTTTTAACAAATTATACTATTGGATAACCAAATAGATGAAGCTGTTTAGCTTCATATTAAGGTGTTCCAAATATTCAGTTTAAAAGAAATGATAAAATTGGACTGTCAGCATTTTTCAACCACAATAAAATATTAGGTCTAGGCATTGAGCATCAATGGCCACTACTATCACAGAAAGACCACCAATCAATTTGCGCCTCTTAATTTAAAACAAAACCAGAACAATACCTCACCACCAGTCATCTTGCCAAAGGGACCCAATTTGTACCTAATCAAACTTGAGGATCCAACTACCATGTAGAAATAGAAGATGGAGGGGGGGGACAGAAACAAACTGAACTGCACCGTAAGTACAAAATCACGAGTACTTATATGCAAGAAACTCTACAAACATGTGAGGATTTTCCAAGAAATTGAAAAGAGAATGATGAAGAAGACTCTTTTGATTACCAGAAACTTAAAGGATATACTGGATTTTTATTGTTGTTATTGTTTTTTGTCTTTGTTTTTGTTTTCATTTGCTTGCTTTTTTGATGAGCAAGACTAAGGTAGAGGGCCTAAAGATACACCTATTGGTACTAAAAAAACTAAATAAATGCAAGGGACTGGTAACTATAAAAGTCAGAATATTAGGGGGGCCTGGGTGGCACAGCGGTTAAGCGTCTGCCTTTGGCTCAGGGCGTGATCCCGGCGTTATGGGATCGAGCCCCACATCAGGCTCCTCAGCTATGAGCCTGCTTCTTCCTCTCCCACTCCCCCTGGCTTGTGTTCCCTCTCTCACTGGCTGTCTCTATCTCTGTCAAATAAATAAATAAAATCTTTCAAAAAAAAAAAAAAAGGCAGAATATTAGTTTTGATGGGAAAGGGGCAGATATGAATGGGAGGAGGCACACGGAAGACTGGGTTGTTTGAACCAGAACCAATTTCTTAATGTGAATTGTGATTACTGGACCACTTTTAAATAATTCACTAAGCTTTACATTAGTTTTATATTATTTTATCTATTTTATAATTTAAAAATAATTTCAGAAATTCAATCCAATCATTTATAACTTCATGATTAATGGTATACTAGTAAGTTTATTATGGAGAAAACAAATTAAGATACTTCAATTACTTAATAAATGCAAGATAATTAGCCATTTGACAAAAACACACACTCATATGTAACTAGACACTAACTTTTATTTAAAACAAAAACTGTTTCCTTCTATTTTCCCCTGAGTACAATACTTTGCACGTATGAAAAGAAAATCGTATGATTTTTAACAAAGTTCAAAATTCAACCAAAGCAAAATTTTACTTCTGGTTTCAAGCCTTCAAGCTTGGTAGTTACGAAAACCTCTAACAAACTGCTTAATTCCTTTTGGGCGCTATCTTGTCCTTCAGAGTTAGTAAACCCAGTAAGTGATAAAGCATCCACTAATTCAACAATTGTTTAAGTATTTGAAAAATTCTATTGGTATTTTACACTCAAACTAGATTTTGATTCACAATCACAGTAATAAGACATTATCACATAGGCTTTCATGAGGACTAAAAAACAAAACAAAACAAAACAAAACAAACAAAAAAACTGCTATGCTTTTCACCAGGGCAGTAAGTTCACAATCTTATTCTTGTCTCAGAATACTTCCAAGAAATACAATGATGCATCTAAAATGGCCTAAAGTATGAGAGACTATGGACTATGAGAAACAAACTGAAGACTTCAGAGGGGAGGGGGGTGGGGGAATGGGATAGACTGGTGATGGGTAGTAAGGAGGGCACGTATTGCATGGTGCACTGGGTGTTATATGCAACTAATGAAGCATCGAACTTTGCATCAGAATCCGGGGATGTACTGTATGGTGACTAACAATATAATAAAAAAAAAAAAAAACCTCTAAAAAAATTTAAAAAAATAAAATAAAATGGCCTAAAGTTGTCAATCATCCTTTGTGTGTGATATATCAAAATCCAATAATGCAGAAGACAATTTCTTGCAAAACTAACCTTACTCTTCATATGATCCAGCAATCATGCTCCTTGGTATTTACCTGAAGCAGTTGAAAAATTAAATCCACCCAAAAACCTGCTTATGGGTGTTTATAGCAGCTTTATTCACAATTGCCAAAACTTGGGAGGAACCAACATGTCCTTCAGTAGGTAAATAGATAAACTCTGGTACATCTGGATAATAGAAGATTATTCGCCACTAAAAAGAAATGAGCTATGAAGCCATGAAGACATGGAAAAAACTTAAATGCATATTACTAAGTGAAAAAAGTCAACCTGAAAAGGCTATATACTATATGATTCCAACTCTATGACATTTTGGAAAAGGAAAAACTGTGAAGACAGTAAGAAGATCAGTCACTGCCAATGGCTGGGGGTGTAGGGAGGAAGATGAATAGGGAGAACACGGAGTATTTTTAGGGTAGTAAAAATTCCCTGTATGATATTATAAGAATGAATTCAAGTCATTGTACATTTGTCCAAACCAAATAAAACATACAACACCAACAGTGAACCATATGTAAACTAGGGACTTTGGGTGGTTATGATATATCAGTGTGTAGGCCCATCCACTGTAACAGATCTACAACTCTAGTGGGGATTGTGGATAATGGGGGAGGCTATGTTATGTTTGGGGGCAGGGGATAAATGAAAATAACTATAACTTCCTCTGAGTTTTGCTGTGATTTTAAAAAAATTTTTTTTAAATTGAATAATGTGACTTACAAAAATTTAGAGTACAAGATTTGAGTCAATAGGATCTCAACTCAATTCTGGTTTTTTCCATTTGTGTAACATGGACCTGTTTCCTTTTATGTAAAATAGGGATGATTCCATTTATTTAAAGATCATAGTAAGGATTAAAGGAAATAATGAATTTAAAGCATGTATCACAGCAAATATGTAAACATTCAAGTATTTTGAAACCATTAATAATGGCAGACGTATTTTAGAGGATGGGAATGCACTGTAATAGAAAACTGGAAAAAAATTAAGTCTGGGTCCTTTTTCAGTGTAGACAAACACCTAAGTAAGGTTAATAATCAGACATATTAATCATGTGATTAACTTTACTAAAATAAAAATATTCAAAATATTTTCATTAGTAAAATATTGGGTTTTTTTCCAATTTACTATTCTTATCATTAAAAAAAAAACCAGTCCTCTTTATAAAGATTTAAATTCTTATTTGCAGTGACTCAAAAAAATCATGGTAAATTTTGACATTAGGAAAGCACAGAGATATCAAAGTAAACCTTAAATGTACAGTAACCAAATTCTATATCCTATGGATAGAAATATCTATAGATAGGTTAAATATGTTTAACGTCACATTTTTTAAAAAATAAACTTTGTAAAGAATGGAACTATGGAGTAGAAATAAAATGAACTATAGAGTAGGAAAAAAAAGAGAGAGACTTAACCTGCCGATAACAAAAGAGCTATAAGAAGAATTATAATAAAAAGGGAAAGACAAACAGATCCATAAACAACAGGTAACTATCAAGACAGCTATGTGGAAACAGTGGTGCAGGTTTGGAGGGCAGATCAGTCCTTGTTTTGAATTCTGTTTCTCCCACTTGCTGTGTGACTTTAAGAAAACTATTTCAGCTCAAGATTGGGCTTCCTCACACATAAAGAGAAAATGATATAGGCTTTACAACATTGTTATTAAGATCCACTTCTAAAACTAATATTATACTGTATGTTAACTAATTAGAATTTAAATAAAAACTTGAAACAAAAAAAAAGTAATAAAAAGATTTATGAACATTCAAAAAAAAGTGTGTATGAATAGGTCTGCACATTATAGGGGTTCAATAAACTATAACTAAAGTCAACATCGTATTAAATAATGTTATCTTTCAAAAGTAGCATGAATAAATCACTCATGTAATTCTAGGTGCATATGTAACTTCACAATATGTTGCACATGGAGCAATTCATTCTGAAGACCTGAATGCACAAAGAATGCTATGAAAATTCTAGGTGGGTTTTGTTAATTTTCTCAGTTGTTTGTTTTTTACTTGATTGATTTATGCCTTTATCTTTATTTTCTTCTACTCACTTTGGGTTTCAATTGCTTTCTTTCTCCAGTTTCTAAAGATAGAGATTTACACCATTGCTTTTAAACCTTTCTTATTTGAATACAAGCTTTTAAAGCTAGATCTTTTCTTCTAATCACTGTTGCAGCAGCATTCTACAAATTTTGGTATTTTGTCCCTTAATTAGAATTTAGTTTGATATATTTTAAATTTCCTTTTTGATTTTTTCTTTGACCCATGTGTTGATTAGAAGTTTTATTTAGAAAAACCGCAATTTTTGTTAATTTAATTTACTACTAATTTTTTTTCTAAGTTTATTTTGTTATAGTCCAAAAACATTCCACATGATTTCAATCTTTTCAAATGTGTTGAGGCTGATTTTATGATCCAGTTTATGGTCTATATTGTTAAATTCTCAGTGAGTTTGTAAGAAGAATATGCATTCTATAGTTGTTGAGGGTCATATTCTATAAATTAGAAGTAGGTTAAGGTAGTTGACAGTGTTACTCAAATATTTTATAGACTGATTTTTTAGTGTATTTGCTCAATTAATTATTAAGAGAGTCTCCAACTTTTTTTTTTAAGTAGGTTTCATGCCCAGCATGGAGCCCAACACAGGCCTTGACCTCACCACCCTGAGATCAAGACCTGAGCGGAGATCAAAAGTCAGCTGCTGCAACAACTGAGGCACCCAGGTGCCCCAAGTCTCCAACTATTATTTCTCCTGTTAGGTTGATTTTTTTTTGGGGGGGGGGCTCATTACTTTTGAAACTCTGTTAAGTACACATGTATGTATATACAGTTAGAATAAAAATATAAAATAATCAGGAAGTCCTATGTCCTTTATTTGTCCCTGAAATTATTTCAATAATTTTAAAGCAAGTCTACTATGATGTACCTCCCTTTATCCTGGGCAGTACACCTGGCTTAAGTCTACGGTCTGATTTAATCAAACCACACAAGTACCTTTGCTTACTATTTACACGGCACGTATTTTCCATTCTTTTACTTTTCATTTGTCTGAATCTTTGATTTAAAAAACACAGACATGGGGGCGCCTGGGTGGCTCAGTCATTAAGCGTCTGCCTTCGGCTCAGGGCGTGATCCTGGTGGTCTGGGATCGAGCCCCACATCAGGCTCCTCAGCTAGGAGCCTGCTTCTTCCTCTCCCACTCCCCATGCTTGTGTTTCCTCTCTCACTGTCTGTCTCTCTGTCAAATAAATAAATAAAATCTTTTAAAAAAATTAAAAAATTAAAAAAATAAAGAACACAGACAACATAACCCTTTTTATCCATTCTGATAACCCAATTTTTATTGTGGTGTTTACTTCATTTACATTTGATGTATTTGATAGAAAGCAAATAGGAAGATGCCTATTTGTCCACTGTGTTCTTTGGTCCTTTGTTGTTCCTCTTTTACTGTCTTTTTAGGTTAAGCAAAAATTTTAGTCTCCCATTTTACAGTTTCAATTGGCTTTTTAGCTACACTTCACTTTATTTACTTGTGTTTGCTTTCAGGATCACAGTGTGTATCTGAAACTTAACAGTTTTTGTAGAATTAAGAATACTATCACTTTATATAAAATGAAAACCTTAAAAACAGTCTATTTCCATTTAATTGCCCTCGTTTGTTTTTTCTCAAAAATAACTTCTAAGAAAAACATTTTCAGTATGAGGGTCTTGTGTAATTACCTATATAGTTACCATTTCTAGTTTTTCTCATTTTTTCTGTACATTAAATTTGCAATCTAGTATCATTTCTCATTCTGAAAATCTTTCTTCAGCATTTCTTTAATTACAGGTCTGCTGGTGAGGAATGATCTAAAAAATGTTATCTAAGTATCTTTTCATGTAAAAAAGTAACTATTTTACTATCATTTTTGGAGGACATGTTCAGTACATACAGGATTCTGAGGTGACACTCTACTTTTCTCTCAGTACTTAAAAATGTTCATTGTGCTCTGTCCTCCATTGTTCTTGTTCGGATGTCATTCTTTTCATTTTAATTCTGCATGTGAATCATAGCTCTTTTCCTCTGGGTGCTTTTAAGATTTTTCTCATGTATCAAATAATCACATTTTACAGTTTTAACTTACATAATGTCATGTATCAATTTTATTTCAATAAAGCTGGGAGGGGGGAGAGTTTTCTCTTTATATTGGCTTCCAGCAGTTTGCTTTCATGTGCTTAGGTATGATTTTACTTGTATTGATTGTGCTTATCTAGTTCCCAACTTGTGGCTTCTTTCTCCGTTGGCAGAATAAAGAATAAGCACTCTAAATCTTCTTCAGAGAGTATAACTTTTAGCCAGCTCCTTAGTGCCAACCAGAAGCCTGTCTGAAATAAATGAGATAACTGACCATACTTAACACCTCTCGGGAACACATGAATTCAGTTGTGTATCATCCGTACATTCTCAGGTTTAAGCAAAGATGGGTTGAGTGAAGTGTCAGGTAATATAAATAAGTTGTATGATTTTACTTTTGAACTTTGCTTGGATCTTTCCATGCCCCAATGGGGGAGGAGGAGACCCCAAATGAAAAATATGTTATAGAATTTACTATGAAGAAACATCTTAGTATCTCTTGGATAATTGTTTTATTACCCACTAATAGGGCAGCCTGAAAATTAATCCTCAAAGCTAGACTGTGCATATTATCACTCCTTCCTTGGTAACAATTTTATTTGCACTTTTATTTTTCTTTAAAGATTTTATTTGTTTATTTGAGAGAGAGAGAGAACAGACAAGTTTCAGGAAAGAACATCCATCCCAATATGTAGTATTCTTCCTAAGGTAGTGACTGTCAACCAGCAGTAAGTTTGCTCCCTAGGGAATACTTGGCAATGTTTGGAGACATTTTTTATTGTCACAACTGGGAGGGCACTACTGCCATCTACCAGGGATGCTGCTTAATATCCTACAATGCACAAGACAGCTGAACAACACACAGTTATGCATCCCAAAGTATCAAGTGCCACTGTTGAGAAATGCTGTTTTAGGCTATTTCCATTATCTACTTCTCAAGCTATTTTGTTTTCATAACTGTAGGCATAAATAGAATATCACCAACCAGGACACAAATTGATAGCCAAAAAAATTAAGAGGCTGACTACTCTCCATTTTGGAAGCTAGGCCTATGTTTAAAAAATCAAATGTGGGGGCGCCTGGGTGGCACAGCGGTTAAGCGTCTGCCTTCGGCTCAGGGCGTGATCCCGGCGTTCTGGGATCGAGCCCCACATCAGGCTCCTCCACTATGAGCCTGCTTCTTCCTCTCCCACTCCCCCTGCTTGTGTTCCCTCTCTCGCTGGCTGTCTCTATCTCTGTCAAATAAATAAAATCTTTGAAAAAAAAAATCAAATGTGTACGGTTGCTACTTTTTATTCTCTAAATATAGGACCCAACTTTTTGTCTTTGTTTTTTGGGTTTTTTTTGTTTTTGTTTTGTTTCACCAGCCTGGAGAAGGAGTTGCTATCAGTTTATGTGTGTTGAATGATATTACTGGACTGACTTGAATGGTGCTACTCCAAAACACAATGAATAATCCATTGAAAAAATTTACAAGGTATGAATTATGGGTAAAAACATCTAGGTACAACTGACTTCCAGGTATATATATGTGCATTCCTCTGACTGATCTTACCAGAATGGAAACATCTCATGCAAGTACAACAGGTATTAATTTCCTTTACTGCTAACTCATTTGTGAGAGTATGAGTGCTCTGGTTCAGAACAAAGAAATATTACCCATCTTACCAAAAGAAAAAAAAGAAATCATTCAGGATTATTTTTTATCATTTACATTGTTTGTGGTTATTATTTCCTTAAAAATAAAAAGACTATTGAGTCTTCTAATCTCTTTAATTAGCACATTCTTAAAAAGACATAGAGTCAGGTTTTGAGCACTCAAGTGAGCTCAAGTTTAAGCGAATAACTAAAGAATGTATTTGCTCACAGTATGTTTGGTCCTCTAGATAAATATACCTTATGAAAAATGTGTTTAATTTCATCTGTTACCACCAGAAGACTTGGCTAATGTCCTTATGTAGCTGCAGTGGAAATAGGGTCCTGCTGAGAAATCATTCTCAAAGACAGAATGTGTTACTTCAGAATACTGGCTCGAAAACACCACAGATTTTTCAATTAAGTTCTTAGAACAACATTTTATATAAATGGTTCAGCACATTTTCCCCCCAAATGGTAAAATAAGCTGACTCACTAGTGTTCTAATCACATTGTGCTAACAAGTCATAAGTTAAATCGAATAACATCGTCTTAAGGCTGGTCACAGAACCACCATGAAATCTGACTAATTAGTAGTGTTGAACTTGTGAAGTCCATAGATTAACTGAATAAATAAAGATTTAATTAATGCTACACTCCTCAGACATTAGGTTAAAGAGAATTGACAGCTAGAAAATGTTGACATCCTGATGGGCTTCAAATCTGAAAAGATGTTAATTTTTAACTTTGAAAAGTTTAAAGATTTCTCTTTGATTTAAATTTATATTGCACACCCAGACATTCATCAATTTTAAGGTTGAACTATGTTCAATGTTCCCAGAAAAATTAGATTGTCTTTCAATATTGTACATGTAGCTCAAGTAAACTTGCTCCAAATTCTGCATCAAAAAGGTTTTTTCTTTTTAAAAGAACAAGCTGCTTGACAATTCTACCATAATGCTTCTTATAGAGCTTTTAGGTTGAAAATGATAGCATGGTTTTAATCTATCAGAATTATACTCACAAACAGACGAGAACCATTAACATCTTTTTGGCTTCAATAATTCAGAGAAACGTAAATATGGGTCTTTATTAGTCACCTGCTCATTAACACTGGGTGGGACATAATGATTCTATCTTTGACTGTAATATTGTTAATGCTAAAATACCCAAATGTAAGCACGGTAACTTGAACAAAGAAAGGCCATAAAACACCTGCTACAAGAATATGATGAAAACATAAAACACTTGTGGTTCCCTTTTAGCTTTGAATATGTGGAAAGAGAATTGAGTATATATGTATGTGTGTACTTGTAGGATTTTATTCTTACTGAATAAAACAAAACATATGGCTCTTTAAGCAGAATATAACAGCTATCCCCATCACCATAGCCTGAAGTGATCTATTTTCCAAACACCTATTCTATTTAAAGGTAAATAAGTAATCGTTTATCATCCTATACGGTTGTCTTGGAATTGCTACTAAGACCTAGTACAATATTGTTAGTTAATTTAATGTGGATTTTTTTTCTACTACCTTGTATGTTCTTTGAAGTTAAGCCTTATTTCTCCCCTATGAATTATGCCACACTCACAGTGTACATTCAATACATACAGGATGACTGGTCAATAAAAGAGAAAACTGGCTAACAGACAATTTTAAAAGAGAGGTCTACATCTCAAAATGCTTTCATGCCTTTTTCCACTTTCAAATATCGGTTGTACAGCTTTCTGTGAAGAACTGGGTGCTCATACCATCTAAGCTCTGATAACTGCCTGGTTTATTCTACTTTCCGAATCATGTGACTTTGTGCCACCACATCACTCAGGGTAATTGCTCCATTCCAAGGATGATGCCATTTCATTGGTTATGAGTAAGGATTTCAGTATTCCTAATAGAGTTTAGCAATGGCAGATTGGTTTGAGACTTAGATATGCTGCCTTTTAAAATCAATAAAGAGAATTTGATAAATCAGAAATGGCCTTTATTTGGATTTCTATTGCTCATGGATTGGGTATTCTCCAATTGTTTATCTTATGGCAGATATTGTTTTGATAGATATTGGATATTAGTTAAGACAGATTAGCTTGTTTAGTATTGATTATAACCCAGGGCGCCTGGGTGGCTCAGTCAGTTAAGCATCTGCCTTTGGCTCAGATCATGATCCCAGGGTCTTGGGATGGAGTCTTGCTCAGCAGGGAGCCTGCTTCTCCCTCTCCCTGCCACTGCCACTGCTTGTGTTCTCTCTCTCTCTCTCTCTAATAAATAAAATCTTTAAAATATATATATTGATTGTAACCCTATGGGGAAAGCATTATTATTGTAACCATATCACAAATAAGTTAACTAAGATACGAAGAGGTATTCAGGTCACACAATCAGAAAGGGGTGGAAGCCAGTGGTCTTCGGTTTTATTTAACTCTGAGATGTGGGCATACCTTCCCCTGAAAGTCAATTATATATATTGCCATCACAGAAGAAAGTAAGTAATACCTGCCTAAAACCCACAAGAAATGTCACCCTACCCCAAAAGTTTTGTTTACTGTTTAATATATTTACAGTACTTTAAATATTCTGCTGACCCCAGTGAATTATTGAAGGAAATCACTAAAACTAAACATATATATTACAAGGTAGGTAACAAGAGAGTTCTGATCAACTCTCCCCATTCTCAGTCACCCACGTGTGCCTTCAGATTTTGGCTGTAGGTAGGAAACAACTTTACCGCCGCTCCCTCAAAGTGAGCCCTGTGATATTGGTATTATACAATACATAATATATGCCACACAGTGTGTTTTTTTTTTTAAAGATTTTATTTATTCATTCGACAGAGATAGAGACAGCCAGCGAGAGAGGGAACACAAGCAGGGAGTGGGAGAGGAAGAAGCAGGCTCCCAGCAGAGGAGCCTGATGTGGGGCTCGATCCCACAACACCGGGATCACGCCCTGAGCCGAAAGCAGACGCTCAACCGCTGTGCCACCCAGGCGCCCCCACACAGTGTTTTACATTCTTTTCACACCAGAGCTACTCAAGGGGTGGTGGCTAACAGTCTACTATGAATTGCAAAAATTGAGAATGAGCATTTAGAAGGTTTTAGAGAAAATTATAAGTAATTTTTCCTGTTCAATCTGGTGGATTTTTGTTTTTTAGAATCAAGACCAGTATATATCTTTTTCTTTAGTAATTCATTGTTCTGTTTTACAAACTATCAATAACAGATTGGCAATTTTTTAAAAAGATCATCTTGTGTAAAAAACATTCCTTTCTGTATATTGATTCATGTAATTCTTATAACAACTCTATAAAATGGCTATTAGCCACATAGTCAGATGAAGATCCTAAGGCCCAGAGAAGTCAAACAAAGTTAGGTAGTTAGTAGATTGACAGAGCAGAAATTCAATCTCAAGCATTGTGGTATCAAGACAGGCCTTTAACCACTATGATAAAATGCCTCTCCTAAGCCCAACTTTGGCAGATGTCTGAAAAATAGTGGTAGAAAATCTAACTAATAGTCTTGGGTAGAGAACAAAACTGTCAACAAAATGATCCTTTGACTTATTCCTAGCCATTCCCATCCTATCACCAATTTAAAGCAGTGCTAAGGTTTACCCAACCCAGAGTAGAGTACTATCCTTGACATGATTTTTGCTCCACTATCGGAGCTCTTGTGAACCTTCCATTTATTTGTTTCTTCCTATTGACAGGTTCTTCAAGACTTAGCCTCCCTCTGGCTGGAGTCTTTAGAATCTGAGGTTCTAGGGTTCAGTTATGTCACAAGTCACTCTTTGCAGATAAAATTTTGTGATGTAAGTCACTTGCAATCATGGAACAAATCAATGTATTCAATGCTCACTCTGTAAAATCACTTGCATTCTTTTTGTGTGAATATTGTACCTAATTTTTACTGTCCTACCTTTTAAATATATTTGATTTGGTTTAAAACTTTTACTTTAACTGACATACTTGGATATTGGTTTAGAAATTTAGTTAATTTTTTTCCCCTCGATCAACAAAAAGATTGGTTGAGTCTGTTTTTGTTTCTAATGTGGTTACCATTCTCCTCCTTGCCAGGAAACAAAGTGCAGTGAAAACAGTGTGGAATTTGAAGTAAAAGTTTGGGATCTGTTATTTCCATTTCTCCAACAAATAATGAGAATCTATTATGGGTGAAGGCACTGTTAAAATTGCTAAAAACATAGCAATGATTAAGATGACAATCTTCCTGTTCTCATGGAGCTTACATTTGAGGAATCAGATATTAAATACACTAGGGAATAAGGAAGTAGTAGTAAGTTCTAGGAAGAAAATAAAACAGTATTGAGATAAATTGACTGACAGGGAGGTTTTAGATTGTGTATCAAGGAAAGGCTCTCTAAATAACCAATAGTTGAACTGAGATCTGAACGCCAAGCAAGAAATAGACATTTAACATCTTTAGGAAAGAATTCCAGGGGAAAGATCTTTTATCCTACCAGAAAAAGAACAAAATCGAAAAAACAAAACCTAGTTTAAACAAAAGAAGGGTAGATATTGGCTGAGATGAGCAGAGATCAAAGATGGGTATAGTTCACGGCTGTCTATTTCCTGTAGCTCTGCAATCTTCTCAGCTTGGTCTTCATCTATGGGACTACTTCAAGTCTGAATTTGAGTCAAGAGAGTTATCAAAATCCCAGGCTTTGCATGGAACATCCAACAAAGAGATTGTCTTTTGATGTTGCTCTATTTTAAGAGCAAGAAAACATTTCCGAGGGGTGCCTGGGTGGCACAGCGGTTAAGCATCTGCCTTCGGCTCAGGGCGTGATCCCAGCGTTATGGGATTGAGCCCCACATCAGGCTCCTCTGCTGGGAGCCTGCTTCTTCCTCTCCCACTCCCCCTGCTTGTGTTCCCTCTCTCGCTGGCTGTCTCTCTCTGTCAAATAAATAAATAAAATCTTTAAAAAAAGAAAAGAAAAAGAAAAGAAAAGAAAAGAAAAGAAAAGAAAAGAAAAGAAAAGAAAAAAGAAAAGAAAAAGAAAAAAGAAAAGAAAACATTTCCGAGAAACCTCTGGCACGCTTTTCCGATGTGCAACTGGCCTGAGTAGTCACTTGCCCATTTCTGACTCTGTCCCTATGACTGAGGAAATTTTTTGTATTGCCTAGCATGAGCGTGGGCATCTAGTTCAATGCCTAACAACAACAACAACAACAAAATGGAGATCATCACCATTGGCTTTGACTATTCAGAATTACCCCTACAGCAGGAGTCAATCCCAGAAACTATGTAGCTACAATGTAACCAGGCAGAGGTAGACACCTGAACAAAAAAACAGGAAGCTATCTTGGATGGAAAGTCTAAAAATGAATGGAAACTACATAGGAGGTCAACAACATGCAGTATGAACAACTCCTGCAAAACACTGGATCCGTTAGAGGACAGAAAGGTGGCTCAAAGTGTGTAGGGTGCTATTAGAGAAGAAAGAATGATAGGAAGTGGGATCCTATGCAGACAAAAGTCAATTCCTGTAGGTACTCATGGATCATGAACAGTTTAGATTTTATTTAAAGTGTGGTGGACAGTCATCAGGATGTTTTAACCACAGAAGGATGGGGCTACAATGTGAGATAAATCATGCTGGCTCTGGGAACAGAGCAAAGTGGTACATCACTGGGTCATTAAAGTGCACATTTAGTTCATCTTCCTAAATTTCATTTACCTTGTTTTAAAGCAATGGTTCAACTACTTATTACAAAGCACTGTTTTAAATTATAAATGAAAAAATGTGTACAAGTACTTTTGAATTCTTTGCTAAACAAATAACAAATACACCACCATTCCTTCAGAGTCCTGATCACATGTCTTCTCAGAGCCTTTCCTGTCCAGACCAGCCCTACACTGACTGCTCTTTCCCCAGGGACTCCTGTGGTGTTTTGTGCTATAAACAAAATCATTTTACTGTTAAAGTTTAAAATTTTATCAGACTAGCATATGCATATTTACTATGTTACAATTTAAAAGCATTATCGTAGATCTTCAACCAGATCTTAAGTGCAAGGAATACATGAAAGTTTCTAGCACAGTGTCTGGCACAAAGTAAATATTAAAATAAGTTTTCTTTCTTTGGGGTCCAGGCCTCTGCTTATGCTTGCATTGTGCCTCTTCCCTTCCCTAAGAACTTTCCCTAGTAGGGAGAACAAAAAAGAAGTACTTAACCAGTCATTATTCAAAGAGTTGTATGCCTATTTAAATGATAGAAACTGGACAATTAGTAATGTTGAAAGGGGAAAAAGTAAATGACAAAGAAACAAAAAATAAAATTTTCTATTATGTAATCATCTTGAAATCACTAGATTAATAAATTCTTAACTATCACTCTGATTCTTTCCTGCAAGCTCCTAGTAGAAAAGCTGAAAAAGACAAAGCATATTGTCCAAAGTTTTTAGCACAAAGAAGACAAAATAATCCACCATAAAGAGCCAATATTTTAGCTACTTATTCAGAAATACAATGCAGTTCAAAAAAGAGGGCATAACAAAGCTCATGTGCTAAGGAATGAATCATCCAAACACACATACTGTACCTACTGTACACGTTCAGGGAGTTTAACGTCTGACTTTCTCATACGCTCCAGCAGAGACATCAGTAACCTAAACATCCTAGATTAAACAATTCAGACCCTGAATCACTTTAAGCCATGTAAAGCAATAAAACTTCAAGATAAAAGACAAATAAAATGGCAGAGTTTGCTGACAGCCATGTGCAGACTATGTTTATCTTTGATTTACTGAACAAAGGGTAAATGCTAAAAGCCCCTTTTGGTACCCTTCTTTGGAAATATTAACACAGAGGTAGTAAGATCATATACTGCATGGTGTTAAGAAATAAACATTATTAATTTTCCTGACATTGCTGAATGCAGCCTAGGACAAAATTTCAGGAGAAAAGCTAACGATCACTACAGAACAAAAAAAAAAAAACAAAACATCAGAACGTAACACAAATATGGCTTTATTACTTTATAAGTTCAGCCAAGATGAATACTCACAATTATGTAATATTTAATGCTTAATTTTATTTTCTGGGGTACCCTACAAACCATCAGTCATGAGAAATATTAGAGAGCACACATTTCAATACCGCATAATTAAAATAAATGTGGGTTGCTATATTTTGCTTACTTTGCATTTGTGATTTATACATTTTCCTGAATACATAGTTAAGGGAATATATGCTCAGTAGGAGAAGCAGTATCACCACTGCATGCTCAACAAATCATCTACAAAAGTGTTGCATGCACTACCATTTACTTAGAGCAAATGGTTGTTTTTCTATAAACATACTATTTATGAGAGCATCAGATGCAATCTGCATACTAATGTATTCTTGTATTTCACAGAATTACCCACATGGTTTAGTGATTTTCTCTCTCACCACAATAACAACCTCCCTCCACCCCCAATTAGTTCCATCCCCACATAGATCTGTACCATGCAAGTATCTGTCTTAGGTATATCAAAAATAGTTGAAAACAGCCATGGAGAAATAATTCCAATCACAAAAACATTCTACACCCTAAAACTTCCCTTCTTCATTCAATCACTTTCTTCCTACAAATAAACAAATAGACCCATCACCACCCAAACAATCTTGAAGGCCTCCAGGAGATATCTATATAAAGTAAGCAATTAAAACAGTCTATACAAAGTATGCATATAAACCTACGCAATCAAGTTCAAAATAGCGAAAAGCTAAGTGCAAGGATCCAGACTTTGTTATCTCAGAAAAATCAAGATTCTGTTATCTATATTTGCCACTATTGATATGAATATTATACAATCATGTTTAGGTTTTATCATCACCCAATGACATTTAACTCCCCTTTTCTTAAAAATATATTATCCTCCTTAGATTTGTCTTTAAGAAGAAGGGTTATGCAGTACAGAGGCTGGCATGGTCACAAATCAGCGGCTTTGCGCCATAATCTGTGACACTGCCTAGCAACCTCCCCTTATTACAAAGAGCACAACAATGTAATGGTGGTTTAAGGAGAGCAAGAAAACAAAAATTTACATAAAATAAATGACTTTATAAAGGGCAAATACTCATTTGCTTAATATACTATACTGAAATCCATTAAAGATTTTCATAAGCCAATGAAAATGCAAATGCAATATAACTTGAATTCTGATTACTAGAAAGCCTTTCATTGTGATAGTTTTGTGGATTTTATGTACAGTCATCTTTGTGCTTTATTCTGTCAAAACCGATTCCCCAATATGCTTATACATAAACACACTAAAATTTATTTCAGTAAATAATTTTTTAACGATTACTCAGAATTGAGACCCTTAAGCAGTTTATTATCTAAGCCAAATTAACTGCAATAAATCAATTTCTCGTGGTTTGTATATTTCCACGAGACCTGTTATGAACTCAGTTGTGTGCTCCCCAAAATTCTTAAGTTAAAGCCTTAACCTTCAAGGTGACAGTATTCGGATATTGGCCTTTGGAAGATGCTCAGGTTTAGTGAAGGTCATGAGGGTGGGGTCCTCATAACGTGATTAGGGCCCTTACAGAAGAGATACCAGAGAGCGTATGGTTTCTCTCCCTCCAATATGTGAGGACACAGTGAGAAGGCAGTGTGTAAAACCCAGAAGGAGAGCTCTCACCAGAAACAAACCATGCTGGCACCCTACCTAAACTTGGACTTCAAGTCTCCAGGACTGTTTAAGCCATGCAGCTTATGTATGGTATTTTTGTTAGAGCAAACCAAAAAGACTAATTCAAGAGCTCTATGGAACATAACTTCTCTAGAATATATAGGATTATCACCAAAAATATTAATTAATTATTGGCTTCTCCTCATGTTCCTTTTCACCCTTCTCAAAGTTACCATTTTTAAGATCATCATTTATACATTATACTTTCATAAGATTTGATATGTGAGAAACATTTTTTCACAATTCTATGTCTAGACTAATAACATATTTTAAACTATATAAATCAAATATTGAACACTATATATCTTTAACATCAATATTTATTTGAGCTTAAATAAATCTCTCTCCTTTCCTTGGAAAATTTGTGATTACAAATTTGTGATTACAAATTTTCCAAGGAAAGGAGTAATTTTTAAAGTCGATTTTAAAAACTAAAGCAGAAATGTCAATTTGATTATACTTAAGGATATGGACATTTTAAAAGTACTTTAAAGAAACCACCCAACCAGATAGAATGAATAACCATCCTGGTTTTCCTAGAACCCTCCTGGTTTTAGCACTTTAAATCCCCCATCCCAGGACACACTTCAGTCCTAGGTAAATCAGGACAGGTGGTCAACTTAACAGTCCATTACCTTGTCATTTTTACCATAGGTCATTAAATATCTATGATTCTCATTTATTCTAAGGACGCAGAGTAAATAGAAACTTTCATTGTGTATATATATCTGCACCAGAATATAATTAACCTTTCTTCTGTATAATTTTTACAACCTTACAACTAAAAAGGGACATTAGAAATTATTTCCCCTAGGACTTAAGTTACAAGTAAGCCAACTATAGTTTGCAGAGATCAAAGTTTGTGAATTAGCTATAACAAGAATGCTCTTCTCATTTTAGTCCTCAAGGAACTTCCTAAAGATAGTCTAATTAAAAAAAAAAAAAAAACAAAAAACAAAAAAAAAACCTTTCGAAATTCCTGACAGCTAAAAGGTGATGAAAAAATTAAAAGGTACCATACTACCATGTAAAAATTCAGTGCTATTCTGACCAGGACTTATCTAACTTAGATAAGCCTTTTAATTCATACAGCATAAATGCCTAACAATTGCTAAGTAAAACATGAAAAAAAAATAAAGAATGAATTGTAAGATACACACCAGAGAGTAACAATAGTCAATCCAATAGGTCACAATTGCTTTAGGAACAAATAGTTTAGTAGATTATCAATTTATGAGCTTGGAAAAAATGGAAGGACATACCCAAGATCATTAACATGACTAAAGTGGACATGGCTTGCAGAGGTTGTAGGAAATATGGAGGAGGAATAAAGTGTTTATTGATAAAAACTGGATGTAGGATATGATTCCATTTATAAAAGAGATTCCATTTATGAAACAGAGAAAGAGAGAGAGATGACTCAAAGAGTATGACCACCAAAATTATAATCTCAAGATGAAGAGGTTACATATGATCTTTATTTTCTTTCATACAGTATTTTAAACACACACACACACACACACACACACAAGATGTATTCTGTACCCACTGATTTCTACAATTCAGAAAATTAAGGACTAGTGGATAAATTTTGTCCTGTTTTACATTAACTGAGGAAGAATTTAAGGCATTTAAAAATCCAGATTGGCTTTCATTAAAAATTTCCAGTTTGACAATTGGTTTGTAAATTGGCATATTTGAAATAGAATCAATGTCAGTAATATTTTTAAAACCAATCCTGGACATAGCAAGATATAAATAATATATTTAACAACTCTTTTCTGAATTTGAAAGTAACACAGTATGATAGTCTCATAAAATAATTAAAGAGGGGTGCCTAGGTAGCTCAGTCAGTTAAGCATCCAACTCTTGATTTCAACTCAGGGCATGATCTCAGGGTACTGGGATCAAGCCCCATGTAGGGGTCTGTGCTTAGCACAGAGTCTGCTTAGGATTCTCTCTTTCCCTTTCCCTCTACCCCTCCCCCTGCTCATGCTCTCTGTCCCCCTCTCTGTGAAATAAAAATCTTAAAAACAATAATAATTGAAGAAAATTAAAATGACAAACACTTTAGTTGATACCCTCTAGTACCTATATGTGTAAATACATATGTTTAGGTATTCCCAGTCAAAAATCCATGCATAACTTTGACTCCCCAAAAACTACTAATGATCTACTGTTGACTGGAAGCCTATCAATAACCAGTATTTAACTAGCACAGATTTTGTAGGCCATATGTATTACATATTTTAAGTATTCTATTACAATAAAGTAAGCTAGAGACAAGCAAATGTTAAGAAAATCCAAAGAAAGTATATTTACAGTACTGTACCATTTTTTTTTTAAATCCACATATAGGTGGACCCATGCAGTTCCAAACCTTGTTGTCTGAGGATCAACTGTATTTCCAATATCAAGTTAGGTTAATTAAAATTCATTCTATCTTTCAGGGAAGGATAAAATAAAATTCTTCTACCTAAACTCTCTATGCCCAACAAACCAATTTGGTAATTAAAACATTTATGTCATGTTTATAGTGTCAGACAATTTTGACTTAGACTTTTAAATGTCATAATTTGCATGGTTGATTACTTCTTTAAAACATGCTCTATTTCCATAGAGATTTATAAAGCTATTTAAGTGCTCAACAGGCAGCATGGAGTTAAGCTAACTATCAAATAACCTATGACTGGGTACCTCACAGTAAGTATTAATCTATTTCTAGCTAGATGCCTTTACCACCATGAGAATGGGGCTGAGCCAAGCATTTGGGCTGCAAAAGATCTACCTGGCTTTTTACTGAGCCTGCAAGGAAAATTTCTCCAGAGCGGTGCTGTCTTCAAGTTTACCAGGTTAAAGTCAAACATTTAGAATTTGAAATCTCTCTGTCCCCTTACAGCACCACCTTTTAATGAATCAATCAGTGGAAAGAGTACCAGGGCAACAGAGCAGCATTCTATGCAATGCTTCAATCCTTTAATAGCTCCCTTCCGCAGAAGAAGCTGGAGAAGTTGGAATCCAAAGAGGCCCAATCAATGCCATGTCTTTCCCCTGAGTTCTGAACCAACTGAAAAATAAGACAAATGTATATGGCAAACTGGAGTTGAAAATACCATCCTTGTCACTGGTAAAGTCTGAGTTGGAAAATACAACTTAACGTGAAAATTGACCAGGCCTGAAAACCCCCCTGCCCTCCAGGGACATACTACACAAAGCAAAATTTGAATCTACAGACCAAAACATTTTTTTCCTCTCATCCAGTGTGGAGAGAGACAAAATTTTTTTTAAATCCCAACTCCTTTAAGACTGATAGGTTAGCTTCTGATAAATTGATAAATATCAATCAATGTTATTGTCTTCCAGCCAGATAATTCAATCAACCCTGATTGGAAAAAGAAAGGAATATCGTAAAAGGTCAAGTACATTTAAGAGAAATTCCTTCTCAGAGAAACCAAGAAGGTAGTACCTCATGTCTCAATTCACAAGAATCAATACACAGTGGAATTGGTCCTTCAAGGAAGATCCCATGATTCTACAGCACCACGCACAAGCTTTACCAGGGAAATTTAGAAGACAAGGGTCAGAAAAAGAAAGTCCCCAGTCCGCAATCCTACCGTCATCTCCCAGAGAACTGAAGGAGGACCAGGGTACTCTGCTGCAGGTGCAGCGTGCATTCACATCCCAGGGCAAGGAGCCCCACACATTGTGATCTCTCTTCTCACAGAGCAAACACTACAACAATCTTTCCGGAGTGTCAGCTATTTACAGGAGTTGATGGAGGAAAGCAAGCTGCCCACCACCTATAGACAATGTCCTCAAGTACAGCTCTATACTGACAGAGGAAAGGAAGCCACGAGGACTGTGGGATACCAAGTTTAGGTATAGCCTTTCCTGCTGGGTGCCCACGGTCAAAACTACCCAAAGTGGGTTCACAGGTGATTGCTTAAGAATTCCACTTGTCCTATCACAATTTCCCTTATTAAAACGTAAAAGAGAAAGTTATCAAGTTTTCCTGCTATAATTTCCAGATATTCTGAAATAGAATTGAGCTCATATGAACGTTTAAAACACACTGATGGAACAGCATTTAATAGGAATTCTTCTTTAACAACTACAGAAAGGAAAGGTAATGCCTTCTTTTCCACCGGTAATTAGTTTCTGGATTTTTTACAAGGAATTGTTGTACATATGTGAAGATAACTTAATTGCAATAAATTGGTAGATTCGATTCAGATCTAACTCAATCAGTTGACAAATGGGGGAAATGGGATAGTATAAGAGTACTCAAAGGAAAGGAAACCAACCTTAAAACAGAAACCTTGAGCCTTTATGACAATCTAATCCTGAAATGGGAAGAGAAAAAGTTGGCACCTCTTCAAATAAATAAAGTCCTAATATGTACTCTAACAGGTGCTTCAAAAACAATATATCTAATACTAGAAGAGAAATCTCCCATTATCGAATGGTGGACACTCAATGACTAACACTGAAGTCTCATTATTACTGCTCCATGGAAATACATTTTTATAGTATAATAACCTCTTCAATTAATTCTGTGTTCATTCATCACAGTGTAACGGCTGCCAAAGCAGGGTAACAGTTCAGCAAAATGTAGTCCTCATTTACTTTCACACAACAGTGAACTGTTTAGACTGTTACATAATCATAGTAATGCCATTCATACATCCTGTCAATTCCATCCATTCAATTATGAAAACCAGAAAACCACAGAGCAGGGTGGCCCAGAGAAAACAGTTCCACAGAGAGGAAATTAAAAACAACTTCCGATGTCATTCTACCACCCCTTATTTTCGGTTTTTATTTTCCTCATTTTTTTTCTTTTTCATTTTACTTTCACTGTCAGACATTTCCTTCACTTTTTCTTCTCCCTCTTCCCTGTGCATTTTATCTGTCAAGGACTCCAGAAGCGTTGCTTGTGTAACATGGTGAATGAAGAAGAAAATGCGGATAATATCAACATCCCTTTCACTACAACAAGAAAGAAGGCCTATAGGAGGGACATGCAATATTCACCAAAAGGGAGGATACAGTAAAGTCTGGGAGCGGCAGGAGTCGACTCTGGGTCCATGGGTCAGCCCCTCCATTTCTACCAAGACTCTCCAATCTACCAGCAGAGCTAAGCAGAGTGAAAAAAGCTGGGAAAAATGGCCAGGCTAAAGGTGCATAAAATGGCCCCCGTCCTCTTACCTATCAAGCAAATATTGTGTAAACATTTTTAGCTGTCTTTCCTTACTTAAAACAAATAAAACCAGGGCCCAAAAGTGCTCTGTGGCTCAACCTTCCTCTGCTCTGGGGACAGGGCAGTGCTTCAGAGGGAAGAGGGGCACAGCATATAGGATTTTTGAACATTCCGAGTGGGTAGACAAAAATCCCAAAACAAAACCAATATTTACTTTCTTATATCCTCGAAAAATGGGGCCTAAATATCTGAGTTCATTTGATTTAACAACATGAATATGATACTTCTTAAAGAATTGTGAGTAAAATTTATATTTCTCAATCCAAAGATAATCATTAGTACTGAAGTTGTTAAATGCCTCCTAGTGTCATAAGAATTACGTACACAATGAAATTCTGTACTGAGATTTAATTCAAGACTATTAAAAACTTTTGTATGGTTTCTAACCATAAATTTACTAGTCACACCAAAGGATAAGTAAAACAGCCTACACAACGCATATAAGACCATTTGATGGCATACAAGTGTTAACAAATTACTTGAACAATCTTAATTCAGTGAAACCCAACTATGGAATGATTTTGTCTTTAATAACTACCCTTTTGAATCTCCCTTTCCCACATCTCAAAATAACCTGAGATAGAATCTATAACGTTCTAATCCTACTCAAATTTAGGACTTCAATTTCATATCCAATACACTCAATCCCCTCTCCTAACTCAGGCTCTTTGTATTTCTCCCTGCCTCCCTTTTCTGGTTCTAGCTTTTCATTTGTTAAAACAGAATGTAGAGCTTAGAGAAAAACGCCAAAAACATCATTACCTACCTTGTGTAAGTTGTACTCCTCCCTCAGCCAACAAACATCTCCCAACAGCGGGTGTTGAAACCCTTCTTTTATTAGAGAGCACAGGCGAATTCTATTGGGTGTCTCTTTGAAGGTACCTCCCCACTGCATAGCCTTCTGATGTGAAACATCTACTCAAGTTCAATGTTTCCAATCCTGCCTTAAATGCCAGGAGCAGTGATCAAGCACACATGTTTCCTTTGCATCAGTAGCTTTGTGTAAAATTCCAGCACCTGGTGCCCTACACAATACAAGCAGGAGCTCCTTACCTGCTGCTCCCCCTCTCCTGGTAGGTGTTCTGTTTGCCCCGCCTCTGCTTATGCAATTGTGGAGTAGATCTGCAAGGCTGCCTAGGAAGAGACATCCAATTTAAGATTGAGATACCAATGTCATCCTCTTCCGGGCACCGTTGAGGTAGTCTCTTTGACCCCATTCTTCCTAGTTTGTGAGGAGTTCTCTTAGTTTCTTGGCTATGAGGACAGAAAAGCCATAGCACTCCTTGCTAGGTTGAGAACTCAAAACCACAATGAATATCCTTGAAGCCTATAACTTTTGCAGATATCTACTGGGAATGATGACTGGAGTAGCTGGGCCAATTCAGCTGTCTCTTTTCACATGATTGTTTACATTGAGGTATAATTGACATAAAACATATTAGTTTCAGGTGTACAACACAATGATTTGATACTTGTATATATTGTGAAATGATCACTGCAATAAGTCTAGTTAATGTCCATCACCACACAGTTAAAAAATATTTTTTCTTGTAATGAGAACTTTAAAGATCAACTCTCTTAGCAATTTTCAAATATGCAATACAGTATTATTTAACTATAGTAACTATGCTGTATATCACATCTCTATGACTTATTTATTTTAAAACTGGAAGTTTGTACCTTTTGAACACCTTCATCCATTTTGTGTGATTTCATGTACAGTTAACCCATGAACAATGAGGGGGTTGGGGCACTGACACCTGCACAGTCAAAAACCCACATATAGCTTTTGATTCCTCCAAAACTTAACTACTAATAGCCTACCACTTACCAGAAACCTTACCAATTACACACATAGTTAATTAACACACATTTTATAAGTTATATTTACTACATATTATATTCTTGCAATAAAGTGAGATAGAAAAAAGAAAATCTTAAGGAAAATAACACAGTTTTATATACAGTATATTATTGAAAAAAGCACATCAATAATTGGACCTGCACATTTCAAAACTGTGTTGTTCAAGGGACACCTGCTCATGTTTGCAACTTGTAGTTTGTCACTTGGTATTGTATTATAACTTCTCATGCCTTTGATGATTCTTATGCAACATTGTTTGGCAAGGCTGCATAGTACTACATGGAATGACTAATAGAGTAATTTATTTTACTGTTATCCAACTTGGATATATGTAATGTAATTTTTCCTGCTTTTTTACTATTATGAATATCATAGTAGTAAATATCCTGGTAGCTATTTGAACACATCTCTGATTATTTTATGTGACCAAATAATTTTTGCTACTTTGATTTTATCTAAAAGGTGTGAATTTGGGGGAGATTTTAAGTATATTATGGCAAATAATGTTTGTTTGAGGATTATATACTCAAAAATACTGGGAATTATCACTTTTTTAAAATATCTTAGCAACTCATAATTCTGTCAAATTACTCTCATAGATAAAAATACTTTTATTAAGAATTAACATGTATGGTATGCCTGGGTGACTCAGTTGGTTAAGTGACTGACTCTTGGTGTCAGCTCAGGTCACAATCTCATGGTTATGAGATGGAGCTCCATGTTGGGCTCCAAGCTCAATGCAGAGTCACCTTGATATTCCCTCTGTCCCTCCCCCACTCGTGCACGTGCACTCTCACTTTCTCTCACTCTCTGTTTGAAATAAATATTTAAATAAAATCTTTTTTTTAAAATGTGTGTGATATACTACTCATATAAGATCACCTTTAGTTATCTTTTCGGTATTTGTATAGAAAGATATCTGAAAAAGTGTTTATCACATTTTGATGATGATTATTTCTAGGTAGACATTCAAGTGATATTTTACTTTCCTATTTACCCTTTTCTTATTGCCTTTCTAAATTATTTATTAAGAACCTGTAGCAGGTTTTTTTTGACAATGACGATTAGTATTTTATGCACTTTTGCATATTATCAGTTTTTTAAATAGTTCACTGAAAATATCCCACCATTTGAAACCAGAGATTAAAATAGATTAATAATTATAGCAATCATAGTAGTAACAGGAGTAAGTACCCTGGGATTATTAAATAGCATTCACCTAAAAGCATCAACTCATTTTATTTTGAGTTAACAATCAAATTGTCAGTTTCTAAGAACAGGTTTCCCTTAAGTACAAAATTTATCCACATATAAAAACCTGGTCCAACTGCATTCAACAAGACAAAATAAAAACAGTTGAACTAATTGAAACAACCATTTAATGAGGAAATGGATGTTCATATAAGTGAAACAAATCTCTCTTGGCCCTTTTTCCTTTGAATAACCTAGCCAATTTCAACTGGCCTCCTTGCCATTTGGTATTTACTTACATTTAGATTACTGTCAAAACATGGCGCTTTCTGAAATAGTGCTACATATCAGTGCCGTCTGTCAAGTAGCACAGTCTTATCAAATGTTTGATTTCCAACTTCTTGACTCACCCTTCTTTCTCCATAACATATATATCAAAAAGATAACCTCGTGGTTAGATAATACCAACCTAATCAACAGCTCTTCTTTTTAACTAACGAATCGATTAAAGTTTCTGTTTGCCAGCAAGAGAACTTAATTCTAATTAAATTAAGCAAAAAACATGTTATTACACTAAAGCAAAAACTATGTTATTATAAGCATTTGGTAGATAGGGCCACTTCACTGATCAATAAGATACACACTGGGGCCCAAGTCTGGAAGGCCAGAACCCAGGGAGCCACAAGAAGCAGAAAAACAGGACACTGGAACAGCCTGGTCCAGGATGATGTGGACATTGCTGTTGAGATCAGTCATTTCTGACCATTTCTCAGTTACTCTCCCAACACTTAACATCCCTAGAGATATAGAGGCCAATGGACCAAGCTTAAGCCATCTGACAGGCTATCAGGATGAGATTCTGGCACCTAGAAATAACGGCCCACCATAAACAGCCATAGGGGAAGAGGGACAATCTCCAAAAGAAAATGAGGGCACTATTAAAATAGGAATAGCTGTTGGGCAACCAACAACAGCAAATGTTCACTGCACGTGACTGAATTTAGTGCCTATCATGTCTTCTTCCCTTGCCTCATACCATAACTCTGAGACTAGCTTTTCTCGAACTGAAGATTGCAACGTATTAGTGAGTCATGAAATCAGTTTAGTGGATCATATCCACATATTTAAAAGCAAAATTGAATGGAGCAGGAAATATCAGAAGGAATTGCATGTAGGAAGTTTGTGAAACTTCTGTCTCTTTTATGTCTATGGAGTATATGTTTGTTTTTGTGCAAGTGTGTGAAGGTAAGCCATGGTCAAAAACATTTGAAAAAACTTTGTCCTAGTCCTTACCAGCATTCTGTGGAGCCAACAATTTTATGCACCCCCCAACCTGGACTATTACAGTCTGAGAAAGGCAAATCCAATCACATGTAACTGGTACTATGAAGCCTCCATTATGAATCACTGGACAATAAACAGCTTAATGTTATAAAGTGAAGTCATCATTTATATCATCACATGTGGCTATTAAATTTTATTTAATTAGGATGAACAATCTGTGCAAACATTTATTTGATCACAAGTATTTACCATCTTGTCTGAAATTTTACTAGTGCCGCAAATAAGAAAATTCTCAATGTGGTAATTTTTCGTCATGGATATTTTTATATCATTGTAATTTTATAAGCTCATGTTGAGTCAATCAACTCTCGCTTCTTCCATGAAATTTTCTCCAATTACTATAATCCACCCTAATTGCTCACCTTTTACTGAACTCCTTTGTCACTTAACTCCTGATAGTTCATTGCATAACTATAACACCTCACCCAAATGAAGCACAGCTCAAAACTAGGTAGAGATAAGAGACATCTGATTAAACCAAAGAGAAATCACAAAGCCCATTCACTAAGATCAGTGCATTGTATTCGTAAGAAAATTCTCTAGGATCTTGTCTGAAGCTCATTTTTTCTGCTTTCTATATAATCCTAATAAGAACACTACCTAGCACATGGGAGACAATAAATAATTGTCAAATAGCAAATGGATGAAAGAAAGTGAGGGAGGAAAGGAGGAAGAAAGGAAATAAAGAAGGAAAGAGAGAGCAGAAAGAAAATTTTCCAAGTCCAAAGCAAGTTAGAAGCAAAATGCAAGAGTGGGAAATAGGAATGAAGCAAGTAGGGAGATGGCACCATTGCAAAGTGGATATCAATCACAAGTTCACACACACACACAAACACACACACACGAATTTAAGAACACAAAATTCATAACAGTTTGGGGTTATTTAGGTATAATCAAACAGAAAAAACATTTCAGTAGAACCTCAATGTATTATCCAAAGAGCAAATTCTGATCATGAAGACCTTGAATCTTCCAAAAGATGTATTCAGTATATTCTATTGACAAAATATAATTTTAGACTATTTAATATCCAAGAGGTAAAAAGTGAAATATTTTGTTAGATTTGTCTATCTAAAAAATGGTGTTCCAAAACACTCTTTCCCCAAACATTCTTTGTAGCTGAATTATATTTCATCAAATACAACTTCATCTCTTTGGCTTGACTGTAAACAGTTTGAGGGCAATAAACACCTTATACTTGTTACCTGAGATGCTTCAGAAATTATTAGGTTAAAACAATGTCAAGGGGCGCCTGGGTGTTGCAGTTCATTAAGCGTCTGCCTTCAGCTCAGGTCATGATCCCAGGGCCCTGGGATCAAGCCCCACGTCAGGCTCTCTGCTCAGCAGGGAGCCTGCTTCTCCCTCTCCCTCTGCTGCTCCCCCTGCTTGTGTTCTCATGCTCTCACTCTCTCTCTCTCTCTCTCAAATAAATAAAATCTTTAAAAAAATAAAATAAAATAAAACAATGTCAAAAGAGTGTGAGTTTCATGCATTAGAAATGGATAAATGTTTCATAGGAAGACTGGATAAATTTTAAATACTATCCTTCATTTGATAAACTTATTTAAATTAAAATACCAAAAGTAAGGACAATTCAGTGAATAACATTTAGAGAATTTATGACATTTTACAAGAAAGAACAAGTCATTTTACTGAGGCATGGTCTCTGCTGTAAATATGTACCCATGTAAAGTGTGGACCCCCCAGAACAAAATCCTGGATATATGTTAACCAACAAACTTTAAACTAAAAAATAAAAAAAAAGAACTAAATTCTTGAACTTTGAGAGATTCAGATGCAAATGTTCATCCTGCTTATCATGAACCCATCTTGCTTATTAACCACATTTTAGCAAAGAACAAAATTCTATTCCACAAATGGTTTAAATGACACGTACAGCTCATTTTCATGAAAAATGTGTGCAAAGTGTTTGACTCATATGACTACTATGCATCCATTCTGGACTAAAATCCTTACAAAGACCACTAAATGTAAGTTTTAATTGACAAATAATAAGGAATATATATGTGAAAATAAGAGAAGAAAAAAACTTTTCCTCTGGGTTTCTGTGTATATATCTCTCACACAGCTCTGTTCTTTAAAAAATACAGTTTTATCAAAGTCTGTTTCATCTTAAAGTGACTATTTGGTTTTATACTAAGATTTATTTAGCTAAAGTTTGAAACATTGTCTTCAGAAACATTATCTTCAGAAATATTTATATATACCTAAGAACAGGATTAAAATACTTGGTGTTTGCTTTTTTTATAACAAATTATATACATATTCCTAAAATGAATATGTATCAATACATGCTTTTTAAAAATGTAGCAATCAGGTCAAAGAACACTGAGTCTCTAAAAATCAAAGAAACTTCCCTCATATCACAGTCTTTTTAAATTAACTAACAATGATCATTTCTAGGGCCTTACTGGAAATATGAACTCTGACAGCTCTTTTTGTATACTATCAATCCCTCCTAGAAGTAGTAATTTGTAGATAAATGGATTTAAATCAACAGAATATTGAAAAAATGATACTAAACAAATCAATGTATTTTTTCAGTATTCAAGAAGTATGCTTTTTTTTTTGATGCTCAGTTAGCCCACATCTAGTACATCATTAGTTTTTATGTAGTGTTCAGCGATTCATTAGTTGCATATAACACCCAGTCCTCATCACAACATGTGCCCTCCTCAGTACTCATCACCGGGTTACCCCATCCCCCCACCCCCTCCCTTCTGTCACCCTCAGTTTGTTTCCAAAATCAGAGAAGGAGACAAACCAGGAGAAGTATATTTTCTTCTTAGATGCCCTTAAAAAAAAATTCCTCAGATGCGTGAGTACATGGAACTGATAAAATTGACAAAAATATAAAATATGTATTTTATAAAAATATACAAAATTGCTTCTGATATTATTTCATTTATAAAAGCCATGGGCATGTTTTCCACAAGATTCTTTCACTAAGCTTGAAATCATACAAAATATTTTGTCACAAAAATGAGGAAATGCTAATCTAGTGACAGCAACAATCCCCAAGGGAACAAGTAGCCAAAATTACGCCTCTAGGTAACACTGGAAAAGAACCAGAAATGTTGACAGCAAGAAGACAACCTTTATTAAACCAATTCTATTCTGCTTTACCTCAATAATAAAATCAGAAGGCAATGTTAATTAACAGTTGAATTATCATAAACTGAACACATCAGTGCATTGCTACCCAGTGCTGCTCATCACAGCTGGCACACGTAGAAAACAATGCTATTTGTACAGCACAGGGAGATAACCCAATGAGGTAACTGACTCCACAACCCCTATCATTGTAGGCTGCCCACGGCTGAGGAAACAAGCACCTTGGTCTATCCATAAAGACCAAGCACAGAGATTGGAAATTTCTGTGCTAACCTAACGAAAATGGAACTGTATTCTTTAACAGTATCCCAAGTTGACACACATGAGCTTCCCTGTGCCAAACAAAATTAGTGAATACTCATTGGATGCCTACTATTTGCAAATCTCTATGTTTAATGATTAAACCAAATTTTATCATGGTAAACCTAAAAAAAAAAAATTTGAATCAGCAGGTGGATTTGAATACCAGGCTAAGTATGAACATTCTCCTATAGGAGCAAAGTGCAGAAACTTCAAAGACAAATTTGGAAGACGATATTAGGAATGTGGTCCAGTCTGAATTCATTTTTTTCTTTGCATGGGGGAAAGAAGCAAGTTGACCTGAAGAATCTATTGAGTGAGTCCCATAATTGTTCACTAAGGGTAAAAGAAAGAACAGAAAATCAGTTGATTGTGGTGCTTCAAGGAGTTTAATTTGGCAGTGAAATACCTAAAATTTTGGGAAGGAGAGAAAGTGAACCCAAAGGCACAAGGTTGTGGTGGGTGTGAGGAAGTAAGGGCTTCAAACACACTAATGAAAAGGAATGAAAATGCAAAGATACAACAAGGGACAGAACAATACAACTTTATGACTAATTAGGTATGGCTAAGGATAGATAAAGGAAGCAAAAAGAAAAATTTAAGATGTGTATAGTTTTCTGATTGAGCTTAGAAAATATGTGGCAAAATTATTAAAGTGAATTCGAAAAATAAATGACAGATTGATTTTAGACATTCTGAGTTTAGGTGACAGGATATTCAAGAGTTAATCAAATATGTTGTTCTAAAATTTGAGAGAGAGGTGATATTTGCAATTGTAAATATAAATGAGAGTTCCAAGAGAAACAATGTTTAGACAGTCAAATTATACAAAGTCCTAAAGACAATGTATTAAAATGGAAAAGTACAGGCACCTAGGTGTCTCAGTCAGTTAAGCACCTTCTGCTCAGGTCATGATCTTGGGGTCCTGCTATCCAGCGCCTGTCAGGCTCTCTGCTCAGTGGGAAGTTCCAAGTCCGCTTCTCACTCTCTCTCTGCCCTGCGGCACTCCCCCCCCCCACCGCCCCCGCAGCTTGTTCTCTCTGTCTCTCTTTGTCTCTCTGTCTCTCTCTCTCAAATAAATAAATGAAATATTTAAAAAATAATGTACAATAAATAAAATGGATAACTATATATAGGTTCAACAACATGCCATATAAAAACGTTTATCTCACGTATCTCTTCCAACTGACCACAGATTATGTAATAAAACCACATTTAGCAAATATTTAGATGTCTACTGTGGCAGGATTGGGACTACTGTAGAAAACAAGGTTAGCATGGTTCAGGGCTCATCTTCACAAGACTCATGAAGATTACAACATACTGGGAAAAAGTGGCATAAAGAAAATCACAGACAAATAAATATATAATTGCTAACTGAGAATAAATATTATAAATTCAAATTTAAAATGTTATAAAATACTATTGTCCAGTAAATCATAAACCTGCCTTGTACTAAATTTATGTTCTTAAAATATTCAGGAGCTATATTACGTATTTAATATTCAATATTGACCTTAATTAAAGTTAATTTACATTCAAAATTTTAATTGCACAACTATTTTATTAAACTGAGAAATTTATAATTCACATGAACAGATAAGCAAGGCTGGATTCGGTGTCCCTTTCTAGAGTACCATAACTTTCTTACCTCCCATTCTTAAAGCCTGTCTGTTCCATCGTGTACCCCAGTGTCCTCCCAAAACATTCCTTTAAAAAATAAAAACCAATTCCATATATACAATATGTAGATTCTCACAAATACATAAAATTCTCATATTACATTTTTAT
The DNA here is from genome assembly GCF_002007445.2 of Ailuropoda melanoleuca. Classification (NCBI taxonomy): domain Eukaryota; kingdom Metazoa; phylum Chordata; class Mammalia; order Carnivora; family Ursidae; genus Ailuropoda; species Ailuropoda melanoleuca. Next base: position 69,581,428 of record NC_048220.1, on the reverse strand, counting down.
CAAGATGAGGCAGGAATGAGTTATCGCCCTTTCAAAATTTATGTTATTTACTGATTAGGGAAGAGAAGGAAAAAAAATTCTCTAACCTTACAGAATTGATGTAATTCTTTCAGAAACAAATAATAGGTTATAATAGATTAGATACAGTGCATAAGATCTTGGAGTTTAATAAAACCAAATTTCTAAACTCATTAAAATTTTAATATAACAATCTAGGAAATCATATACCTAAAACAGATTTTTTTAAATAAATAAGGGCATCCCTCATCAATATTAGCCTCAATTAAAAATGGGTACATGACACAATAGTGCCATGTTTGACTTTTATATTAGGTTACAATTTCCATAACATGCTAATTAAATGGTGGCATAAAGCAACCATTGTTGCTGAACACAATTCATTGTAGATACTGAGAGGTTAATTCTACCTTCTCAAGTTGCTTTTCTGAAGTCTTAGATGTACAACTTTCGACAGAGGTTACTTGTGTTAAAGTCATAAGGGAAGGTGACACAGAGTTGGAAACTTATTGAAGGGTAGCCAAGTCTATTAAAATCATTCACTTTTGACTGTTCTAATTAAAATAGCCATGTGTTTTATTTAATTCAGAGGCCTGACAAGTTTCTATTTCAGGGTGAAAATAAATGTTATTCTATTTATTGAGTAATATAAAGATCTCTGCATTATTCAGTAGTTTCTATTTTTCTCATTGATTTTAAGTATTATTTTTTGTTTTAAGTTTTTTAAATGTGAGTTTTCAGTCTGCTAAAGTTTTCAGGGTTCAGTATTTGAGGGGTGAAATTCTTTTTTCCCCTNCCATAATTTTTTTTTTTTTTTTTTTTTTTTTTTTGGTTAGCTAACATCATCAGTGATAGCCTTTCACACGTGTGCCTATGAAGTCTTTCTAAAAGTACACTGACACCATCATTGCTTGGTTTGTTCTGATGGGAGACTTAAAATTCATAACATCTCTTTCTGAAAATAATCCATTGGAGACATAAGCCAAAAAAGTTAAAACATCTGGGCAATTTCACTGCTTAACTTAGAAGACAAAAAAAATTAGCTAACAATACACTCACAGGCTGGATAACAGAGGTATTAGGTTTGCAATAGTGGACATTTTAAATCTCCTCGTATTATCACTTTTCTGCTAAATTTAATACTAACCATATAAAGAATTCAGTGCAATATATTTGAATTTACTTTATCTTAAGATAAAAGGGGAACGGGAAAGTTTTATTTGTTGAAAAAATAGACAAAAATGTTTCTATATCTTCACTTCACGAAAGTAGTGCACAAATGAATGAAAAAATTTTCTTCTGCAACACACCTTCCTTAAAATTGAATTATATTCAAAGCACTCTCTTGTTATTCCACAGCTAACTGGTTTGCATGAAAATGATTCACAAATAAAACATCTATAATTACTACGATAATTTATAGTCTGGAGTGTTAAGCTCATTATGAAAATTAAAACTATCTTAATAAAATCATTTTATATCTCATCTTTTTAATCATCAAAGGAATAGTCTTTTAATCAGAACAGCATAAAAATCCCAATTCATCATCTTACTACAAACCCAAAGTGTTTTTCTTTATGTCTGAAAATAAAGTCAATTTGCATTCATATCTCATAAATCATTGTCACACAATATATATTGTCATTTACTCATCTTTAACACAAATAACAGTTAAAAGACTAGCTGGACAAACTAACCATTTTTCTGAAAAAAAAAAAAGTTCAAATTCAATCCATGGTTGAATTTATATTAATCTTTAATCAGAACTTAGCCTCTCTGGCCCCTTGCAATTCGAATTTAAGAAGTTAAGATAAAAAATATCCATCACTGACTTCAAAAATATAAACCATTGCAATCACTCATTTTTATCCTCTTGAGCAAATGCACCATCTCAGATCTAATTTTCTGCAAATCTGTGAGAAAGAACTAAAGATGGTATTATCTGTCCTGGGACTATTTATCTATCTATCAGGCTTTTTTCATTAGAGGTAAGGCTGAAGAAGCATTTCACCAATACGATGGTAATTCTATTTATGAGGAATGCCCAGTCTGGTTTGTCAGGGAAAAAATAATATGGGAAACTTAAAAATTTAAACCAACAACTCCTTATTTTCTCTTCCCAATTCATCCTCACAGGTAGAAAAGGTGAAGATCATGTGTTCTCTTTCTTCTTCTTTACCCTCAAATTTCTGGAAATTGCTCTGGTTTTTCTGAATAAATCTGTGCCTCTGAATGGCAGCCAGACTCTTCTCTGCAGGTTAAAAGGAAGCTTTATTGGAGACAAAGAAAAGTACCTACGATTCCCCTTCCCTCTGTCCCTAGCTGTACTCTGAAGACACACGCAGGTGCCAGCATGTTCAAACATAAAGGACTCAAAGTTACTATGAACAGGAAAGGAGAAAAATCTAATCTTCTTTCCAGCCCATGCTCTTCTCAGAAATCCTAAAGTTACTCCATCTATACCAGAACGAAGAGGAATCAAAAACCAAAATGCCCTTAAGACATGAAGACCAACTGCTTCATATTACTAAAGTATATTTAATCTCAAAAGTATAAAGTGATGTGTCCGAGGTAGCCACAGTTCCTGTCCAGCGTTATCTTCACTCACTGACAGGACGCTAGGACCCTTAGCCAAGTAAATTCTTTCTGAGGCAGTATTCTGCCCATGCCCAGCTGGAAGCTGCAACCTGCCTTGTTCTTTTTTACTTTGGGCCTTAGCACCCGCCATTCCTCTTCCTGCTGTGGGCTCTTCCTAAGGCTCCTTCTTAGTTCTGTTATTTCTCCTCAGGGACACCTTGCCAGACCACCCTCACTAAAACCACCCACCTCTCTCCCTCCTGGCATACAGTTGTCACAATAGAAAATTATCTTATTCACTTATTTGCTCAATTATTGTCTCTCTTCTCCACTAGAATGTAAGCTCCATGACCCAGAGACCGTAATTACTTCCTTTACTACACTATATGGTGTAGAGTCCAGCACAGCAAAAACAAAGACAAGTGAGCCAAATCTCTACCCACCATGAACCCATGATCTAGTGGGGGGAACAATTACTTGAGTAAATAAGCCTATTAAAAGGCAGAATTGAATAAAAATGAGTAAAAAAAATACATATATCATGTGAAGGAAGGGATAAAGTAAATAATTATAAAGCCAAAGGTTTCTTTGAGGAGGTGGAATTTTTTTAGCTGGGGTAGTAGGGCTTGGCTTTAACAAAGTTTCCAAGAAAGAAAACTTTCCAGGGAAGGGAATATCTTGACCAAAACTTTGGAAAAGGCAGGTATTACATTTGGGAAATAGATGGCTGGAGCATGGGAAATGGAGAGAATCAAGGGTAAGTGTAGAATAAGATAAGGACATTTCACATCTTTTGACTATGTTTTTCTTTCCAGTTCATTCTACCATTCCCTTCAGTTTCACTTCCTCACCAGCACAGATATCAAGACATCACTTCGAGCCCTCTCTCTCAAAAATCTCACATTGTTTTCTATTTTGCCTGCCCTTTGAAACCAAAATTTTAGTCCAACCATATATTCTACTCGTTTTATACCTGAGGTGGCAAAAATCAGTCTCCAAGAAGATCTGTGCGCCTGCAGAAGTATTCCATGCTTCCTAATATGCCTTCTCATATCCTTTAAGATATTCACCTAGAACATTTCTACATCCAAGCTAGCCACTGCTTGTGCAATGAAGACATGCTTCAGCTTATTTCTGGTTCTTTGTGTCCCTGTAGATGCCTCTGCTGCACTCTTAGCTCACTCTTGCACAGCACTCATCACGGTATTGTGCTCAGTGGGTTACTGGACAATGTGCTCTTTAAGGACTAGAACCATGTCTCCCATTCACTTATTTTTTATCCCTAGCACAATTTATGATACATTCTGGGTGCTTACATTTTTTATTTAATGAATAAATAAAGAACATAGTATAATCCATAAGGACTGAATAGGATTGAAAGTTGGTATCTTTCAGGAGCACCTGGGTGACTCAGTTAAGCATCTGCCTTCGGCTCAGGTCATGATCCCAGGGTCACGTGGCAGGTAAATCAGTTAGGAGGCCATTACAAGTGTAGATGAGGATGACACCAGCTGAATTAAGACAATAATAAAAGGAAACAGTAAAGAAGTTCATCTGAATGGTGATGATGGAGTTTTTGAATAAAGGTGAGGTTTGGTGGGGTCTGGAGTGGACAACTAAGAAAGAATTCTTGAGACATCTTTGGTGCAAAAATGGTGGTTTTATTAAAGCATGGGGACAGGACCCATGGGCAGAAAGAGCTGATGCCTCCTGCTGTCCCCAGCTGCCCCTGCTCCTAGAGGATTATGAGGGGCAATTGATTATATACCTTGGGCTTGGGGGAAGTAAGAAATCAGGGAAGTTCCTAAAGGATTTTCACATGCTAAAGAAGACACAGGATTCTGGAGGCCTTGCTATTGTCAAACTACGGTTGTTTTTCCCTCTAGCAAGGTATTAACACTAAGATAGTCGGAGCTTCCTGAAGGAACATTATACTCTGCCTGCCTGAAGTATTTGTCAATGCGCTGCAGGTGATAAGGACATTTAATTTTATCTATGTTTCCTTCTGCCTTTGTTTCCCACATCAGTGAAAGATAGATTCAGTTTAAATATGGGTTATAAAAGCCTCAATAGGCTGTTGAGAATATGCATCTGGATATCAGAAAATAAACAAATTCACAGAATTTTTACAATTAGAAGTGGGCTAGTACCCCTTCCTCACCTCTATTTTAGCTTTTTGAAACTGATATGAAGGCAAGTATTTCAGCCCAACACAACTGCTTCCAATTTTAGTATCATCTGTTTCTGTTGATGTCATGGGAAGGATAACATTTCTAGGGAAGGAGCTATACAATGAAATTTCACAAGGTGCTCTGGTTTCAATTCCTCCATTTATTTTAATAACCTTTTTATAGCACCTACTCAATGCTAGGGACTGTGCTGGACTCAGAGGTGACAAAGACTAATGATAGTATTGTAAATATTCACACATTTACTATTAGCCAGGAACGCATATAAGCATCCTATTCATATTAATCCATATAGTTTTCACAACCACACTTTGAGGTTGAGAGACAGAATGGTTAAGTAATTTGTCTAAGGTCACCAAGCAAGGTAGCAGTAGATGAGTATCGAAACCTAAGCACTCTGCATCTGGACAGGCTCTTGACTACTATGTTATGTTGCCTATTCAAATGTGGTTCCTGTTCTAAGAAAGTCTGGAGTCCAGAATACGGAAGTACCTGCATTAATTTTAAAAAAATTAAGTCAGTAAGGAAATAAAAGCTTGAAGTACAAATGAGGAATGAGAGGGAGTGGGGAGAAATCAAATCCTTGGAAATTCTAGAGTTTTTGTCTCATTATTATGATTTTCCTTCAATACTGACACTCAGGTTGTGGAAATAGTTAAGGAATTCATTGAATTTTCTGAATCCACACCTCCCAATGCCTTTCTATAGCAGTCAATCATGGTGCCAAGATTCATCTCATAGTCAGTGAGTAGTCAGTGCAGAGCCCACCACCAGAATCCAAAATGTTTACATATAAAAGCAAAGAGAAAAATTCCCAAGAGAGAGACAGAAAATGGATCTGAGATAAAGAGATAAGGAAGAAGAGAATGCCACAGACAAAAATTAAATTTCCCTAGCTTTTCATTAGGCAACTTTTAGCACAACATCCGGTTACTTACTTTGCAGTCTCTTCCAAAGGTTATTAGGTAGGGACGCCTGGGTGGCTCAGTCATTAAGCGTCTGCCTTCGGCTCAGAGGGTGATCCCAGAGTCCTGGGATNTGAGCCCCGCATTGGGCTCCCCGCTCCGCTGGGAGCCTGCTTCTTCCTCTCCCACTCCCCCTGCCTGTGTTCCCTCTCTCGCTGGCTGTGTCTCTCTCCGTCAAATAAGTTAAAAAAATCTTTAAAAAAAAAAAAAAGGTTATTAGGTATCAAGCACTTATATATTATATTATGTACATCATATATTACATATATATACATGTTATATATTAATATATTTTATATACTGTATATATATTGGCTGAACTTTGCTATCACATTACTGAATAAATTAAGTTGTTTTCAATCTTTATTCTAAAAAGTAAGGAGTAAGAGATAAGGTGGGAGTTTTCTATAAAAGAAGGTATGACCAAACAATAGGCTATTCAATGGAATTTTCTCCTTCGGGTATGCAAGGGAGGGACTACAGGGCCTTCACATTGCTCTGTCATCTCTTCTCTGCTCGCCCTATCTAAAGGAAATGTCCTTGCATTATATTCTGAGAGAAAGAAACCAAGTATGATTTAATGCTTTGGGTTTGACAACAATATTCAATGAAGCAATTTGTATGATTTAGAGAGATAGGATTTCCTCTCACAGAAATTGCAAATGCTTAAAAATAATTTTATGATATAGTATAGTTGTTTAAAAACTGGCATAGATATCATGCTTAAACAAATCATCACAGCTTCCAGAAAGGAAAGGAGTAGTTTAAGCATCATAAATATTAAAAGAACAAAATGGTATTTTTTTAAATCAGGGAAAAATTTACTGAGGCTTGAGTATGAATAGAAAACCATCTGCATTTTCAATAAGATTATAAAAATCAATCTATCCAATTTTAGGTTTAAATATTTGAAATAATCACTATGCATATAACACATGCTAACACAATTCAACCAAGTTACGACATTACAAATCCAATATATATTCATAACATTTAAATTATATATATAAATATTTTGAATAAGAATCAGGTTTATCCAAATAATATCCTTCAAATGCCTAGAATTCTATGAGCAACCCTGGTACAGGCATCATGACAAATAGTGTGTATCTTGAATATATGCCACCCATGGTTCTTGTTATTTTTTTCTTTACTAAAAATCAATCTATCCAATTTTAGGTTTAAATATTTGAAATAATCACTAAAATCACTATGTGATTTGTAGGTTAATGTAATTCCATATCAACCGATCTAAAATACTGTGTGATATGGGGCCCTGGGTGTTACAGGGTTGGGCATCCAACTCTTGGTTTCCACTCAGGTTGAGGAGATCTCAGGGTCCTGGGATTGAGCCCTGTGTTGGGCTCTGCACTCAGCGCAAAGTCCACTTGTTTTGTTTTGTTTTTTTCTGTCCCTCTCCCTCTGCCTCTACCCCTTCATGTGCTTATGTCCTCTCTCAAATAAAATAAATCTTTCAAAATAAATAGATAAAATATTGTATAATATGAAATAGTAAAATAATTTCTAAGATTCACCAGAAAAAGAAAAGAAACTACATGTCATTATTTTTTTTAATTTGGCAGTTCAAAAACTGTTCATTGATTCTTAGAGGGAAGACGACTTTGAGGCTTAAACAAGATGTCTCTGTGTCTAAACAGCTATACTTTTCTGAAAATCTTAACTGTTTTAGAAAGTATTTACAAGAAGGAAATGTTAAGAGCCCCATTTACAGTGGTGAAATGAAGCTACAGATCTTCACTCACAGGAAGTAGCAAATAGGAAAATACAAAAACCAATCACTTCACTATCATGTTATTCTACATACTAAATAAAAAATCAAGAGCACAACATCTGTAAACAGTGAGTTACTGAAGATGGCACGTATGTCTGTTATTTATACACCAATCAATGAATTATACCAACCATTTCACACACCACCAGAGAAAAGACCTTGCTCTAAAAGGGGGGGCGGGGGGCAGGGATGCAAGCTATTTTATCCTCTGCAGTGACCTATAAACAAAAAGGGTGTCTATGACACAGCAAGAACATTTCAGGTACTCCCAGACATAGCAACTTCCTGAATTTATAATACTTTCCTACTTTTAATACTACATTACTTTAAGAATTATTGTATCTAATATTCTTAAATGTATTATAAGTTTCCAATCTACCTGGCACATGGCAAAGCACCTCGTTTGGTTTGCGGTAAAAAGAGAAAACACCATCTCATAGCACCACAATGGTGATTCCTCAACCATCTTCAAGAAAATTCTCCTCTAACACTTCAAACTTTACTCTCTTGTAGGCTGGAGAAATGTGATCACTAAAAACAGGGGCAAAAATTCATTATCATTAATATATCCAGAATAGGTAGTCTAGCAATTCGATCGAGTTACTTAAGTATTTGGCAGCTCTTGTTTTGCTCTTGAAATCTGAAACCTCAGCAAAAAACTGAGACAGGAAGAATTTACTTTAACCTGTATCGTGTTTACATGCTTATTAAGGCTGGGTGTAAATGCACAAAAAGTAAGAAATAAGAAGTTCCAGGATGAAACTCAGGGAAATCAACATTTCAGGCTCAAATGGCAAGAGAAAGTAGTCAAGGTAAAAGGGACAGGAGGGATTCATTCCATGAAAATCAAGAGTGGAAAGAGATTTGGGGGGAAAGCATTTAGAGTTGTTTTGATTCTAAATGGATTAGGGTGAAGACTGGGAAGATTTGATATAAGACCATTCCTTGGGGAAGTAGGAGACCAGGCCATCTGTGAGAGTTAAGGTGATGGCGTACACACTAGACAGGGCCAATTGTTGATGCATTTCTAGTAGCATTTCATGGTTCATGTACTCAGCCCTTGGTCTTCCATTCCTTCTGTGCTTTTCTTTCTGATCTAGGTGATTTTCATCTATTGACAAATTTCCATTTCCAACTCATACATCCCATCTGGGAAGCAAACTGAAAAACTAAGCTTTAATCTTCCCTTCAGAACTGCTTCCTTTCCAGCCTTCCTCATGGCAGTTTATTGGTATCTCCATAATTGTACATCCTTATGCCAGAAACCCAGAATAATCCTCAAAAACTGCCCTTCCATCGCTCCCCCATGTCCAATCAGTTATCAATTCCTATGGATTCTACCTCCAAGGCGCAACTCAAATCCACCCATCTCTCCAACCCACTGCTATGACTCTATCTCTAATTTACTCTGAACTACTTACACATGATCCACTTCCTGCCTGAGCTCTCTTCATTCTTTTTTCTACACTACAGTCAGATGATATTTTCAAGTATTGAACTTGAAATCATTACTCTGCATCAAACCCTTTAATAACTCCTCACTGCACTTGGAATAAAATCCAAATGGTTTAACAAAGCTTATGAACCCTGCAAGACTTGACACCTGCCTACCTCTTCACCCACATTCCCTTTGTTTTTTCCCTTTTTTCTAGCACAACAGGACTTCTCAGTTCCTTTGAAAATACAAGGTCTCTCCTGTCTCAGCACCTTCCCACTTGCCCTTTCCTTGCCTAGGTGTTCCTCTTCCCTCTTCAACTAACTTTAATTTACCACTCAGGATTAATCACCACTTCTTCAAAAGAGCTGGCTCTGCCTCAACACTCTTCAATGTAAATTCCCCCAGTAACAATCTCTACTGATATGTTTTAATTTTCCTTTATGGGACTTATCATGATTCATATTTGTGCATTTATTAGGATGTTCATGTGTTTTATAACTAACTTGCATACTAGATTATAAATTCTTTAAGGTCAGGACGGACATTATTCTATTCAATGCTTTATCCCCACTGCCTGGGACACTACCTGACACATGCATTAAAAGGAAATCGCTAATTGTTTTATTGTCTAAGGTTGAATTAAGTAAATAAACTTTGAAAATTAAATGAAAATGTTAAAAGAAATTTTTAACTCAAGTTATGCAGTAGCATTTGTCCTGAGAGCCAACCGGGATGATTACCTAGTGAAGGGCTTCAAAGTGGCACAGCCGTAGGGCATGGAATTAGTTTAAATAGTCTCCATGAGCCTCTCTTACCAACACCTTCTCCTGAATCTGAAGAGATCAGTTTTCTCTTATTAAGTACCCTGCAATAAATTCTCTCACATCGGGAAGCTGGCTGTTAAGAAGACATCAATTCTCTTAGTAATTATTACAATCTTTAACTATTTGTACCTATAATTAGAGTGGATCCCAGTAAACTTCAGAAAAAAAGTCTAATCTAAGAGGAAGTTGCATATATTCCAAAAGACTTGCAAGATTTTGCTAGCATATTTGGGTAGAAAACCAAAGAACTTGTTTAAATATGGATTCTAAGTGTTTTAGACCAAGGTAAATAGAATATAACATTGTATTAAATTTGATTTTCTTTATATTTAAACATGCAATGAACATATAACCTAGCAGTTCCACATCTAAAAGTATTTAGTCAAAAGAAATAAAAACACGTTTGGGAATACTTATAAATGAATGTTTACATTATTCAGAAAATCCAAAATCTAGAAATAATTCAAATGTTCATCAACTAGCAAATGGCTACACCAGCTCTCATATATTCATGTAGTGGAACATTACCCAGCAATAAGAAGAAACAAATTAAAAACATAAAATTATGCTGAGTTAAAGAAGCCTAACCAAAAAACAAAACAAAACAAAAACTATATTATATGATCCCATTTAAATCAAATCTGGGAACAGGAAAAACTAACCTGTAGTGATAGAAATCCTATCAGTAGTTGTCTAGGGCAGGGAGTTGGGGAGATTAACTACAAAGCGCACAAGGGAAATTTCCTGATTGAGCTAGTTGCATAGTCATAGACATTTGTCAAAAGTCATTTATCTGTAGATTAAAACAAGGAAATTTTGTTGTTTGTAAATTATAAGTCAAGAAAGTTATTTTTTAAAAATTGGATTGGTTCAATTTATTGATACAGATCCACTTACTAGAGATTCTGGGTTTTAATGTGTTAGCTCAAATAGCTGAGAAATGGCTTTAACAACTTTCGTGGTTGGTTGATGAAAATAATTAAAAATTAATCATGGCCTAAAGTCAATTAAGTCAAGATGCCAGATATTCCTAGCATAATATCATTTATTTCTCAGTTTCTGAATATATCATTGAAATATACATACTCATCAACTGGCTGAAATCACCCTTCACATGGAAACTGGAGAAATAGTTATGATGTTAGAAAAAGCAAAGTGGAAGTTCCTGGAACTTTCTCTCCCCATCAGGTTTGAAAACTAAACACAATACCTCATACCTGAATAAGCTGATTATATTAGTGCCACCATCAAAGACTTGAAAAATGCAAAGTGGTGACCTTTATTACATCCACACTTAACTTGCTATTTTGTCTGTGCAGGTGGTGGACAGTTCTTGGAGAAAAAAACTTGATCAGGTGTTGACTCTAGTTGCAGCTCTAAGATACTATTGGAATTTCTTACTAGAGTAAATCAACACAAATCTGGCACCTGGTACACAGCTATTGATTTGGTGATTCTTTTTCCTCTACTAATGTTGGAATATGATTAGACACAGTTCATTCTCCCCCAAATGTGCAAAAATATAACTGCACTGAAACAGATCCACAAACACAGAGAAAAAACTGATGGCTGCTAGACATTGGCAAAATGGATGAAGGGGAATGGGAAGTACAGGCTTCCAGTTACAGAGTGAATTAAGTCACAGGAATTAAAGGCATACCACAGGGAATATAGTCGATGATATTATAGAAGTGTTGCATGGTAACTAATGGTAGGCACACTTGTGGTGAGCATAGCATAAGCTATAGACTTGTTGAATCACTGTGTTGTACACCTGAAAGTAATGTTAACACTGTCTGTCAACTATACTTCAGCTAAAAAAATTTTTTAAATACACCTGTATTGTCTCATCTCAAGGCTATCTTAGTTCTCATGCTCTCTAAACTAATTTAGTCTTTAGAGACCTTAATCATATTGGCATCTCACTGAAAATCTGGTACATTACATTGATGACATCATGCTGATTGGAACAGATAAGCAAAAAGTAGCAAGTATTGTTGAAAGACACAAACATGCCACAAGATTGGAAATAAGGCCATGAAAACTCAAAGAGTGTCACCATGAAGTTTCTAGGGGTCTACTGGTCTGAAGCAGGCCTGGAAGTCAAGTAAAGACCAGTTGTTGCACCTTGCTCTGATTATTGCTATAAGAGTCAACCAGGGTGTACAGTACTCATTGATTTTAGAATCATGTAACACATTAGAGTGTGCAGCTCCAATCCATGGGCCAAGTAACCCAAAAGGCTGCCAAATTTCAGTGAGGCTCAGAGAAAGGGAAGATTCTACAGCAGGTCTAGGGCCCTGTACAAGATGCTCTGCCACTTGGGCCTTATGACTAGGAAGATTTAATGGTACTCGGAGTGGCAAAAAAGATACTGTAGAGAAACTGTGACAAGACTGAAAAGCACAAGATTTTTAGAGCAAAGCCATATTCTTTTCTGTAATGAGTCTTCCCCTTTTGAGATGGATTGTATGACTGTGGTCCTGAGATAGACCATGTGATCAGTAAGAACCTGTAGCTCCCTTTTGGAAAACACCAAGAGACTCTTACCCTCTCTTACTTCAACTCTGTGATACTTAAGCTATGACTCTGAAAACTATGTTTTCAAGATTTCTTTATCAGCAGGCTTCCCATTAAGTTATCTCAATAGGTGACTGTAGGGGGGAAATACTGAGTCTGAAGTTCAAACATTTATATGATATCATTTAGGATGGGAAAACATTTAGGAATGCAATTTTAATTCAAAGTTTGGGTTCACAAAAGTTACTCCTTCATCAATGGCTCCAAGAGCATACATTGGGAGACAATTTATAATATTTTATAATGAAAAGTATTAAATTAAAATTTAATATTAAATATTTTAAATCCAGATCCATTGTGCTTTCATGCTGGGCATCAGTGTATGCTCAAGAAATAAACCAGTGTTACTGGCTTTGCATACTCTAAATGTTAACATTATTTGTTTCCCTGACACAAACCTTCAAGAGATTTGTCATAATTCAGGTCAGCCCGCATTCTGTTAAACAGCTACCAGATTCCAGAGACAACGACCACATACACACAGAGTTTCATAACTGAATTTAAAAGCATAAGCTTACATTATTAAGTCACCCAAGGTACTAGTGTCTCTGTGAGAATGTCAAAATTAGCAAATCACTGTAACATTCCTTTTGAGACTGATTACATAGCCTCACATAATCCATCACACCAGCATTTGAGAGACTCTGTGTAGTCAGTTTGTAGGACCTTTGTTCTGGGTCTAGAATGTAGTTTGGTGTTTGCCTTGTGGCATGCAGGTGTCTCTACAACTTACTAGGTTTGGTCCTAAGGGCACTCCTGTAAAAAAAAAAAAAAAAAAAAAAAAAAAAAAAAAAACACAAAGGTTAGGAAAAGATATGGTAAACACTGAGTAATAAAAAGAAGTTAATTACACCAGGTGAAAGGCCACAGAATTCTGTTTTAGCACCTGCAAAAGTATGCCAATATTTATACAACATTCTCCTGGGATTTATGGGAGATGTCAGTTTTTAAGACTCTACCTTTCCTTTATTTTTTACTTCCAGCCATCTGTGCGCAATATATATAGAAAGGGGATGATCTGGCAAAGTATGAAACACAACAAACTGTAAGACTTTGAGCCTTGTATAACAAAATATAAAAACAAAGATCAAAGCCACAAGGCGCACTGGATGATTGTTTGGTTTTTTAAAAGAACAGCCCAAAGCAAGGAAAAAAATTCCCCAACTTCTAAACAACCAGAGTATCAGCAAAACATAAACAAGAGCATGTTTATCTTATACCTACCACAGAATCTCCTTGAGTCTCTTTCCTGTTTAAGCCTTTAGCCAGCTGGACACACAGTAAGCTGGGCAGCCTGCTTTAATTTACTCAGAATGAGAGATTATTTTGAAGATCTGGTGGTACTTTTTATGAAGTCAAATCCAAGAAAACAAACTCACATGTGTAAATGTGTAAACCTAGAAAAATTAGATATACAATATGATGAAAATGAATTCCATGGGACAGCAAAAAAATTTTTTCCAAGCAATATAGATCCTAATGCTGATAAGTGACTTTTTATCTTTGAAGAGAAAAACTTCACTATTTAAAGATACTTTTATGTTGTTGCTGGGCTTTTTCTTCCATGAGTTAAACGTATGCCAGAAATGATATATATCATCACTGAGTAACAAGGTAGGGTCCTCAATTGTACAAGGTCAGATGTGAAAACACCTAATTTTCAGTTTTTCTGCACTATCTTCTAAAAGTAAAAGAAAGTAATGTTTTTATTCTATACTCTTGGATAAAATTTATAAATTTAGCTTGAAAAAGCCTCTTTCCTTTAATTCTATAATAGGAACTTTGAAATGCTGTTTGGTATCCCCAGAAACCCAAAGTGAAGAATATAGTATCTTTATCATACTAACCGTAGTGCTCAACACTATTTCATACTGATTAATAAAAAGAAAATTTGAACAGAAAACATACAGTATGTGACTTAAGGACAGAAAAGTAAACTAAATTTAATATATTGCTTTTAAATTCTATGATCATTGTTTTTTGTTGCTGGCCTTGAATAAAGATACTTTTGAAGCCCAAGTTCATCTTTAAATAAATCTAAGATTGATAGTTAAATGCATCCCCAAAAAAGTGCCTTTTAGAATCTTTTCCTTTTCATTTTAACTGCTATAATCTAACCTGGGCCTATATCATTACACAAATCTGTTGATTTTATTAGGTTTGCTGCTAACATTTGTGAAGCCTGAACTAAGAATACAAATAGAAACCCATACACTAACTATGTAAGTATTTAATAGTTATACATCATGCTAACAGACTATTAAATGTGTACTTTCTTGCTACCTTGAAAAATATATTTCATAATGATCAGATAAGCCAAGCTTGAATTTAGAATTTTTGTATTCCTCAAAGTTCTGCACCAGAACTTGATAGCACAGGAAGAGCTTGTGCCTAACCCCTGGGTTCTGGCACACAGCCTCATCCTGCAGCCTCCTGTCAGCAGCTCCAACCTGCACCATAAGGTGCCCTGTGTAGACACGTTAGCCTCTATGTCCTAGCTCTGTCCCTTCATGTCTCTAGCAATTAGCTATCCATTGGTCACCCTTTAGGCATAAGTATGTGAATAAAGCAACATGGTCCACCCTTGGAAGGAAAAAGACATGAGTTAAAGGCCGTTACACACCTTAAAATGTGCTTGGGGCCATCTAAACAGAGAATTTGGGGTCCTAGGCACCCAAAGGCAAGGGATATAGGCGATGGATCCAACCCCTTGCCCAATGGAGGGATCACAGGTGGAGGACAGTCTAAGGGAGACCCAACAAGCACAGGACCCAGGGCCAGGGAACCTCTTTGCCTTCGCCTATTGGTGATATTGGATTTCGCTACCCACTGTCACCTTTAAGTCACTCAACCTGCAAATGTCATATTCAAAATTACATTCATTACCAGTTCATGATTACATTTTCACTTTCTTCTGAATTCCCTAACGTGGCAATAAAAGTATTATAATACACATATTTCTTTAAACTAGAAACATTAGGGTCATCTTAAACTCTTCTTTCAACACTTTGTTCTAATCCTCTATTTTTTAGCTAAAACATCTCTAACATCCATAAGCTCCTTTCCACTCAAATTGCCATTGTACCAAAGTAAAGCGTCGTTATTTTTCTGCATTATAGCGATAGCCTTTTCAATGGTTTTCCTTCCCATGTCATGTCCCAGCCCAGTTCATTCCCTCTACTTTTAAAGCACAACTGTAGTCATCATTATCTTCAAAAACTTTCATGCCTGCCCACTGCCAAAAGAATGAAACTAACGTAAGAGCTGAGTTAGCATTTTTCAGTATGTTTTTTCATTATGACTTTTTTCAGTATGGCCCCAGCCTTATCAGCAGTCATTCTTCCCTGGGGTCATCTTGCCTTTCTCTTTTGTCACACGGGGCTGCTCATCATTCTCAGTATGTCACATGCCTCTTCACTTCTTATTCTTTTCTCAAGCTACTTCTTGTTATCTGGGGTGCCCTTTTCCAGTTCTGATACTTATGAACTCTTTCTCATCCTCCAAACAATTCAAATGTCCCACAGATATTATAGATCTCTTTGAGCCTCAGGCAAATTTAATAATTAATTTTACCCTCATCTGTGTCCTGATTAAATTTTATGTCTAACTTTCTTACAGCATTTATCAAATTAGCATAATGCATATTGAGCTTAGCTGAATGGCAGAAGGGATTGTTCAATTTACATTAATTTGCTCTTGGTTTGGATTTCCTGAGAAGCACACCCTGAGACAAGGGTTTGTGTGCAAATAGTTCATTTGAAAAGTATAGAAATCACTGATACATGGTAGAGAAGTGAAAGAAGAAAAGAAAAAGAAAACAGCAAATAAAGTTCACATCAGGGAGCCAGGCAACGTGGAGGAAGTAGAATTTACGACATGAGTCCTTCCAAACCATGAGGCAGCTACAGTACCCTAGCTCCCATGGGCATTGCCTAAAGGCTCCACCCAAAGGTGTTAATTCCCTCAGTGTTTTGGCTAGCTTTAGAGGTATAGCGACTTTACGTTTTTGAGAAAAATTCTCAAGCAAAGAAACGCAGACACAAGCAGTTGGAAGTTGTGGTCCTTGTCAAATGCTCAGAAAGCCCAAATCTACAATCCTATTGTCTCTGTGGCATGGTATGCAATAAACAGAGAATGATGGCTTATGGTCCTTCCATTATTACCAATCTGTTCGTAATCTCCAGCTACACTAACATTGCCTGAAGGCCACCAACACATTAATCACTGTAAAAGTTCTACTTTATTTAATCTTCACAGCACAAAGAGGAAGCTGTTTTTTAGAACCATTTTACGGGAGAAACTAATGCTCAGAGAATTTAATTTCATAGAATTTAAGTCAGAGAATTTGGACTATAGAATTAAGGAGATCCAAAAAAGGCATTTGAATCCAGGTATTTTTCAAATAATATCCAAATACTTAATAAAAACATCTAGAAGAACTAACCTGACTTTTCCAGATTTTGTATGTCATCTGTTTAGATTTAATTTTAGAGTCAAAATATTGATTAAAATGGGCATATTTTATTATTTCTATGTCTTATTTTAAAAAAGAAATTTTACAATAAATCCAAATTTGTGAAATCTAAATAACAGCTTTATTTGTAAATTACTATGAGAATAATTAGCAAAAACAATGCATTGTTTATTGTTTCTAAAAATCAGTGATGGCTGGGGCACCTGGGTGGCATAGCGGTTAGGCGTCTGCCTTCGGCTCAGGGCGTGATCCCGGCGTTGTGGGATCGAGCCCCACATCAGGCTCTTCTCCTATGAGCCTTCTTCCTCTCCCATTCCCCCTGCTTGTGTTCCCTCTCTCGCTGGCTGTCTCTGTCTCTGTCGAATAAATAAATAAAATCTTTAAAAAAAAAAAAATCAGTGATGGGGCGGCGGGGTGGCTCAGTCAGTTAAGTGTCTGCCTTTGGCTCAGGTCATGATCCCAGGGTCCTGGGATCAAGGCCCACATTGGGCTCCCTGTTCCATGGGGAGTCTGCTTCTCCCTCTCCCACTGCCTGCTGTTCCCCCTTCTTGTGCTCTCTCAATCTTTCCCTCTCTCTTTCTCTCTCTCTCTCCCTCTCTCTGTCAAATAAATAGATAAAATCTTAAAAATTAAATAAAAATAAATAAAAATCAATGATAAAAGCATTATAGTGCCATACTAAAGCAAAAATACTAAATTTTATTATGAAATACTACAAAGTTCTAAATGTATGTTTAAATATATGTCATTATTAGAAATATGAATGGATCTTTAACTCTAAAAATTGTAACTTAATAAATTCTTTAAAAAAAATTAAGCATAAATAAATAAATACATGCCTTTGTGGAGTTTATCCATGAAAGCTATCTGAAAGTTCGAAACAATTTTTTTTTTCAGTTGTAATAAAAATCCTGGTCACTGTATATTTGAATGACATTTTTCATTCCTCCAAATTTTACAATTTGCTTCCAACCTTTTTGAAAGCAGGTAGAATATAAAACTTTAAAATAAGGATTTCAATCTCTATAGTGCAAGCACAGCTAGATTTCTCATATTACACTACATTCATTAGGTCAGCCCAGCTTATCAATCCCCCCAAAAAGGCGAGGAATCCTTTAAAGTATTTGGATACAGTATTTTGTCTCATTAAGAAAAATGTTCTATAAATATTATTAAGAGCTGATATGCATTGGAACAAAAGGGAAATCACAATGATGATGTAAAAAACATGAACTATTTTGTTGAAAACTCAGTAGAAAATTAGTGTCAATTCAAATTTGATTTAAAATAATGACAAGTAAGTTATTGTGGTTCTTAAAGATTCCTGGACAAAAGCTTACATTAAATGATTTTATTTTTAAAGAAAATTTGAGATATAACCAGAAATTATCATAGTTCAACATTTACTCATAGGGATGGGTTTAGAATTTATATTGAGTGACTTTTTCCTTACCAACCTCAGTGGCTATCTTAGCCCTGATTTCTCTAAAACAAAACAAAATCAAAACCAAAAACAAAAACAAGAACAAAAAAACGCCTGACTTTGTCACCTAGCAAAGATCACCAAACAGAATATTAAACCAAAAGCTCTATATGTTTAGAAATATCTGCAAAAAGTTAATTTGTGTTATCTTCCAATAGAAGAAAAAATGTAATTACTCATGATAGTATTTGAAGTCTAGGATTTATCCATCAGATTTCTGACATGTTTAATAACATATCTTGGGGGCACTTAGGTGGCATGGTTGGCTAAGCTTGACCGATTCTTGGTTTTGGCTCAGGTTGTGATCTCAGGGTCATGAGATCGAGTCCCACATCAGGCTCCATGCTAAACCTGGAGTCTCCTAAGACTTTCTCTCCTTTTCCCTCTGCCCCTTCTCCCATTCTCTCTCTCTCTCTGTCTTTTAAAAAATAAATAAATAAATCTTTTAAAAAATGTTTAAATAATATATCTTGGAAAAAATATTTTTTTTAAAAAAAAAGGAAGGAAGGGGTAATGAAAATTAAATCATATGTTTGCAAATAAATTATATTTTAAAGGCTTTCCCATCGTATAGCTATATGAGCTGTGGCACATTCTAAAACATCCATAAAATGACTTCTATCTCATTTGTATTCTGCATTTGTAAATTCTGTCTCAAGTAAAATAAGCAATTGGGTGCAACATTTGCTAACTTTTATAAATACTGTTTTAATTACTCTGCACTCCTGAATCCTTCTGTTTGGATTCAAGGCAGTGATGTCAAACATTATGAGAGTGTTTACTGCTTTGGAGTGGGATGGGACACTTCTATGGTACATCTGTGTATTTTAGGAGACTGCACAATATAATTCAAACAAACACACAAGATTATAGGCAATTTCGTTTTTAGACTAGGTTAACACGATTAAATTCATATTAAATTTAAAACGATTATTGTTTTCAGTAAGTCTAACATTTCATAGCATTTCAACTTAATTAAAAAATATTTTACAATTCCAAGCGGGCTCTGGACTTACTCTATTTCCTACCATGATAACAAACCAAAAAGAAATATTAGCAATATAATTCAATCCTTTACGAGGAAGAATTCTTAGAATATCGTGAATTGATATTAATCAGCTTTAGTTCTAGCCTTTTTTTACTCTCTAATTTGTTCATTTATTCAACAAATGTTTATTAAGTTTCTTCTATTGGCAGCTCTTAGACTAGACACTCATAACACAAAATATAATAATAAATAAGTACCTCCTCTTAAGGAATGCCAGCTGGTGAATTTATCCCCCTTTCCTTTATATATTTGATTTATTTATTTATTTTAAGTAGGCTTCATGCCTAGCATGAAGCCCAATGCTGGGCTTCAATTCAGGACCCTGAGATCAAGACCTGAGCTGAGATGAAGAGGTGGACGCTTGATTGACTGAGCCATCCAGGCAGGCACTCCTACCCTCCTTTCCTTTAAAAGAGGTACCCTATCTAACTTAAAATATGGAGGAGTTAATATATAGCACAAAGTCTTGCAAGTAAATCCTTTTTCACTTTCATGGGACTCTTCCTATCAGACATTAAAGTTCATGCCAATTTACCAAATTTTGACTTTATTCCATTTCAGTAGACCAAAACAGTCCTATTTCTGGAATCACGAATGTAATTTTTTCTGGTCCAAATAGCACATTATTTAATTTTCTCACTACTTTTTTTTCATTACAAGTGTCATTTCACATCCTCAAAATCCTCCAGTCCTTTAATCTATTTTTTTTACACTATTACTGTTTTTTTAATTTCCTTCCCTGACGAGCCTGCAGCCCATGGTCAATCAATTCCCATTACTACTTTCCACTCCACCCTAACCTGAATAAATTCAAGGTCTGCATTTTCTATTCCCTATAGCTAGGGTCCTGGGTACTGCATGACAAAAATCACACTACCCTATTGATTTGTTTCATGAGAAGTCAGGGTCTCCAAAGTCATCAACCAGGGGTAACAAATTTTGAAACTGTCCCTGGTCAGATACCACTGTCATTTTCCTCAGATTAAGATATTTATAAATGTATTTAAATCCCTTACCACCTTACGATTGAAAAAAAAATTTTTTTAATCTCTTCAGCAAGTGTTCTTTGCTTGGAATTTCTTACCTTTACTTCTATTTCAGCCCATCTTCCTTACTCAAGACTAAGTAAATCTTCAACCTCCTTACAGATTGTGCTTCACTAATTTCATACTCTCTCCACCATCCTTTACTTTTCTACTCTTTATCTCATATCAAATCCCGTTTTACAAAACTTTTCCATGACTTATAGCTGACTCTTTTCCTCTTACTTTCTGTAGCCAAGATTCTCAGATCATTCTACTAGCAGTTTTCTCTATTGCTTCCATTCCCAATCCATGACCACCTGTTTCCAACCCATTTCCAATGGCACTACTTACTAATGGTCTTCTAGTTCCCAAATTAAAAGTGAGATGTTCTGTCAGTACACGATTTGGTACTTCTGTCATACCTGACATTAGTAACCACTGCTTGAAACTCTCCTCTTCCCTGATTTTCATGAAGCCAACTATTTTCCAATTTTTTATCCTTTCTTTTAGGCCACTCTTCAAAAAGACTCCTTCTAGGGTCCATCTCCTTCACCCACATCACTGTAAGTTTGTGCTCCCTTTGGCTCTTTCCACTCTTCTTATGCTGGATATTCCATGTGGTTGATTTCAATCACATCTTTGGTTTCATCTGACACATAAATGCTGATGACTCCCAAAACACAGACTAGATCCCCATCTCCCTCTTAAGCAGCAGACTTATATATGTTACTGCCTAATGGCTAACTAAGTTTGAAATAATGAATACTATCTATTAAGCACTCATCATACAATACATGAATTCATTTAAATACACGAATTCATTTATTCTTCACAATAATTCTAAGCAAGTACCATCATTATCTCTGCTGTTCACCCAAGCTCATATAGCTTATAAATGAGAAAGCATTCTTAATTACTGTACTAAATTGTCTCTAGAGGTCCTGCAAATACTCAAAGCTAAAAATATTTAAACTTTAGGAAGACTTCCTTACCTATCTCCACCTGTTGGGATGCCCTGCCTCTGTGTTTCCATGCTCCCTGCTTAGTACACTTCTGTAACTGTTTTTTTTTTTTTCCTTTTCTATCCATCTTACCAGATTATTAGCTGCTTAAGGCCCAGATCATGCCTTTTATTCCTGAAAAAACCTAGCACAGGGTTTCACATATGATATGTTCTAATCTTATTAGTTGAATAAATTAGTTAAAATATTTACCATAATATTTTTACATCATTTGTTTCACTGGCCTCAATAAGAAATTTTTTTAAAAATATTTTATTTATTTATTTGAGAGAGAGAGAGCACGACCAGGGGGAGGGCAAAGGGAGAGGAAAAAGCAGACTCCCTGCTGGGCAGGGAGCCCAAAGTGGGGCTTAATCCCAAAATCCTGGGATTATGGCCTGAGCTGAAGGCAGATGCTTAATTGCCTGAGCTACCCAGATGCTCCAGAAATTTTCTTATTATAATATGAAACAGAACCAAAATAGTTCTCTTTTTCATTTTGTTCCTTAAAACAGCCCTTAGAAAATAATATAGGTTTTGTTTGTTTTGGCCATAAATTGAAATCTAGCTTTCAGTTTAATTGATTTAAAACTTTTGACATGCCAAATTTCAAAACAGTATTTCCAACACCACCATATTTTAGTTTAAAAAATTACGTGAGTGTAAGGATATATATATTACATATGCAGGAGAGAAAGGTGAATGGCAATTCATCTAATTGGCAATGGTAATGATTTCTGGGGAGTTGAACTGGAAGAAGTTTATTTCTTACATTATAAATATTTATACCATTTGTATTTTCCACAAGGCACATATATTCCTATTTTAAATTTATGAATATTTTTATATTAAAAAAGAAATTGTAGGCTGGTGATGGGTAGTAAGGAGGGCACGTATTGCATGGTGCACTGGGTGTTATATGCAACTAATGAATCAGCGAACTTTACATCAAAAACCAGGGTTGTACTGTATGGTGACTAACATAATATAATAAAAAACATTATTATTAAAAAAAAATCCAAAAAAAATAAATAAAAAAGAAATTGTAATGAAAAGCAGAATGCCTATTTGTAAGAGCATAAGTATTTCATAGTGGAATCTCACCATAACATTATGAGTTTAATGAGATTCTCCTTTTAATAAGCAATTACACTTGCTTAGAGAGGTCCAAGACGAAGCTACTGTATATCAAATTCTACGAAAATGCTTAGTCTCCAAATGCATTTATTAAATTTCTGAAAAGTTTACTTCTTTTGACCCATTGCTCAAACACACTAACACTCAAACAATAACTGAAATTAATGTTATAATTCTTTGGGGTGGGGTCATTTAGAAATTGTTAGTGAAAAGTCTCCTGAGAGAGTTTTCTTCCCAGCAATTTCCAGAGAACTTACTTTTAAATCCAAACAGTGGTTTAGGATTTCAAATCAGTAACAATGTGTGTTTAGATTGAAAAATTAAAATATATTTCAAACTAAATATTTCAAAATCATTTTCACATTTACTCATCAATTCTTCAGTTTTGAGCTCTATGCTTTTCCTGAAACAGCTGACAGTTTTGCTTTTGGCATTAAATAACACAGGATTAGTCTGCCTAAGGGACCATCTGTTGTTCTATGCCTTGTCATGACAATTCTGAGGCCTTCAGAACTTCATCCTGTGGTTTAGGGGAAAAGGAGGGCATTCTCTATCAGGAGGCTAAACCTCAAAAATGTTGTCCATTCCATTGAATTAACATATGGCTCTGACATATGCCAAACAAGATAGGATGGTTTTGTTTCACTATCTGTGAATGTTACTTGATGTTTTACCTAATGGGAATGTAAGGTTTTTTTCCTTTGTTTACTTGTTTTTATTTCATTAAGGCTGTGTTTTACAATATAGATACATTATTAAATGCCTCAAGGGGTTTTCTCCATTTTATTTTATGAGTTATTGCTGATATTCCTGATCAAGCTACAAGTAAAAACAAAGTCCAATTTATTATATGTTAACTAATTTTAAGCAATCAGCAATATTTATATCTTTTTAGAGTCACAAAAGAAAAAAGCTATCTTCCATCTCAACTTCAAAAGTCCTTTAACAGAGTCTCAAAAAGCTCACAATGATATGATAAGTACATGCAATGAGATTGTTACAAATAAGGGTAAAGAAATTCATGCTGATTTAGTAAGGGAAGGTTAAAGAAACCTTTCCAAAAGTCAGGAGTATTCTACTAAATTGCAAAATAACTTTGTGACATGTATGGCGGAAAGGAATGTGCTGGAAGCTACTCCTGGGTCTACCCCAGAATTCCTTTTCTTTTAAGGAAAATCATATATAGTTAGTTTAAATAACAGTACATTTTTTGTTTTATGCTTACTTTTATCTATATGTAATCATTTCATTGTTTCAAAATATAAACCAATTAGTAGTATTTTATTGATCAGACTCTTAAGTATCCGTGGTATATAAGACACAATTCATAGGTCATGGGCCAAGGGGGTATGGAAAGAGAACCATGGTCTGAAACTTCACAGAGGGTACAACCAAGAATCAGGGATTACCTTCTGAGATGCAAAGGAAGACCCAATATGAAAGAGATAAATATAGTCATCTCCAAAGTGGCAAACTTTAAAGATTTCTTGTAAACATGTTTACAAATGAGACCATAGTGACCCCAGGCCTCGTGGGAGGAGCCCAAGCTATCTCTAGGATTCAGTCACCTTAAGAAATACACCTTTCAACTTCAACTTAAGTCAACTGACTAATGCAAAGAGGGAATTAAGCACTTACCTATATTACTATAATGTGCCTGCAGGATCACTGTTGTCTTGTTAAAATAGAAAAGCTGCGGAATCTAGAAAAAAAATGAGCAAAGAAAAAAAAGTTTGTGTCTATCATGGTCCATATATCCAAGAGATAGACTTTGCTTTCCCCCAAAAAACTGTTCATCCATAAATCACTTCTTTCAAGCTCGCCCCTAGGGTGAATGAAACATCTCCCTAAACCGTCACAAAACTTTTGCTCCTATTTTTTAGAGCATCCTTCTGATTACTAATTTTATTTTCCAATTTCCTTCACCTCTAGAAGGTAATGTCCCTGTTATAGCATATAAATATATCTCCATAACAAATTAATGTTAGCCTTGAAACTTATAAAAACTTCTCTAATGTTAGCCCTGCAACTTATAAAACCTTACTCCGATGAGTGCAGGTAGTATGAATTGACTGATTCAATCATGCGCATGGAAAAACAAACAATACTATTTTCCCATTTTCTGAACTTGAAATCTTACATCATGAAAGATAGCCCAAAAGGCCCTGCCTCCACCCCAGGATCTGTGTTTTCATAGTATCTCTTGATGCTCTTGATGCTATTGTCCATCCAAAAGTCACCAAGGCAGAGGTCACCTCTCAGGGAGCTCAAACCCTATTACAGGACTTAAACATGTATAGTTATTTGTACCGTAACAGAATGATTAGCTTAGCCTGGATAGTCAAGCACCATGAAAACATCAACGAGGAAAAGATACATTTTACTGAAGGAATAAGAGACGCTTAATAGGGGCGCCTGGGTGGCACAGCGGTTAAGCGTCTGCCTTCGGCTTAGGGTGTGATCCCGGTGTTATGGGATCGAGCCCCACATCAGGCTCTTCTGCTATGAGCCTGCTTCTTCCTCTCCCATTCCCCCTGGCTTGTGTTCCCTCTCTCGCTGGCTGTCTCTATCTCTGTCGAATAAATAAATAAAATCTTAAAAAAAAAAAAAAGACGCTTAATAAAGGAATCAGCTAGCTAGTCAGTCAAAGAATTTTTTTCAGGTACTGTGACACTGAACTGAGATTTGGATTTTGACAGAGTGGAAGGTAAAAAAAAAAAAAAAAGCCAAGTTAAAATAAAAAGAATATCATGAGTGAACTGTTGCCCATGCTTAAGTAATTCAGCTGATTTTATGATATATAACAGGAGAAGAGGCTATAAAGGAAAGTTGGGTTTGAATCCTAGTCCAGACCTGGCTTTCTTTGTAGACCAAGCTGTGGACTTTATTTTGTAAGTACCTGGAAGAGGAATCTGTTTGAGCAGAGATACTACATGTTGGGTCTTCTGTGCAAAGATCACTCTAGCAGTCAGTAGGAAGAACAGATTTTGTACAGTTACAAGACCGAAAGCAGTACTTTCAGTGGTGAAGCTACTGTAATAAGTGAGATAAAAGTTAATAAGGACCTGGACTAGCAGAATGCCAATACAATAAAAAGAAAACAAGAGATAGGTCATTATTAAATCTAGTTAATAACTCAATTGTTTTACTTTGATGTACCTCACATACTCAAATCTTTGATATTAACTGCAACATTGAAGACTGGTCACAAAGAACTAAAAGATAATATCAATCTAAAATAATTTGGTAATGTGTGTATATTTTATAAAGTCCATTTATTATGAACCTCAGAAGTAAAAGAAAAACCTGACATTTTGGGTTCAATTATGTAGCAGATCAGTAATATCACCTGGTTTATAGAGATGTAACTTCAATAACAGTGATTTGATTCCATCTCTTTTTTTTTTAAAGATTTTATTTATTTATTTGACAGAGATAGAGACAGCCAGCAAGAGAGGGAACACAAGCAGGGGGAGTGGGAGAGGAAGAAGCAGGCTCATAGTGGAGGAGCCTGATGTGGGGCTCAATCCCATAACACCGGGATTGCGCCCTGAGCCAAAGGCAGACGCTTAACCGCTGTGCCACCCAGGTGCCCCTGATTCCATCTCTTGATTGAGAAAGTTAGTGACACAATTAAATTTCTAGTCATCCAGAACTGAGGAACAGGAAGAACCAAATGTGGTCAATATAAAGATGGTACTGCTGTTTCATTATCATCCAGGTAACCTTCTCAGGATTGTTGAAGAATCTTTCTTTAACAGAGGAGGTGAAATGAGAGCACTACATCTTCCTAGGAAGATCCATTCATTCACTTACTCATTCACTCACTCAGCCAATATTTAGTGAGCATTCATTATATGCCAGATAGAATATTAGGTTTGGGGTAAATAGAGATAAAGGAGATAAAGTTGCTGCCTTCAAGGGAGCTGATATTCCAGTAAGGGCAGTGGTGAAGAGAGGTTAAAGCAACTGGGTAATGTGTTACAACAGAATATAGGGCACATTGAGGCAGTGGACTTGGATGCCAGAAAAGGGAGGAAGGGATGCGGTAGTCAGAAATTTTGCCCAGAGAAAGGAATATTTAAGTCCTAACGAATGAGAAGTGATAATTAAAGAATAATAAAATGTACTCACATTTAAATATTAGGGCTTTATATTTCTTATACTAATAACTTGAGCTGTTTTCTCTAAAAGTTTAATACAGGAATATAAAGATATTTTAATATTTTTTAATGTTGTAGTAAGAAATATGTCTAGTTATTTCTAAGTTTCTAAATTTACTGTTTAATTAAAATTTGGTAAAAATAAACACTACTGTAAAATTGCATTCGTCAGGGATAAAGATGAAAACACCAGCCTTTTCTAGAATACATTGGTAAATTAAAAGAAAAGACTACCGTACAGAGAGCCACATAGTCCCTGGCCTTCTCCTCTTGGCTCCTAAAATTTATCATAGGCTGTTGTTTTCTGGACGGTTATATAGGAGCAAAGAAGTATTTAATTGAGACTGTTGATATGGAAATCTTCCATAATCAAAATTCTAGTGTTGAAATACTTCTATAGACCATGTAACCCAACCTCCCATTTTTTGCATCTGAAGGTAAATTGAGGCTCAGAGCATTTAAGTGGCCTACAAGTTTATGCATTAAGCTTCCTCAAGAACTAGAAATAAAATCCAAATCTGTTTGAAATATAATGCTCTTCCCACTTTTGTAATTTGCTAATATAATTAGCTGTTATTTTATGGTACAACTGTTGACCAAAATTTGGCATGGTTCAGCTATTGCCTGTTGCTCTTTCTTTAGATCCCATCTTGAAGGAAATTATCACCTACCTTGCCAAATACCTGTCATTCCAGGATCCTCTGTCCTGAAAATCCAATTTGTCATCATGTCCTGTTAGTTTTACTTATAAATAAGCTTCAGATATGTTCCCTCCTCATTATCCTCCCTGCTGTTGATCTAACTGGAGCAGTTACCATGTCCAACTTTGATTACTTTAATAATTTTCCTACCTTCAGCCTCTCCTCCAATCTAACCTGCTACTTGCACTAGAATAAACTTTTAAGATGGTAGTTCTGATCATTGTCTGCCAGTTTAAAGTCCTCTAATGTCCGACCGCTGCCATAGGACAAAGTCCAAGAGTACCAGATCTACGTGATCCAGCCCCCAACCATATCTCCCAGCATAACCCCACTGGCACCCTGTAAAGAGTTTCCTGAAGGTGAAATGCTGCGTCTTGCCTCTATGCATGTTGTATTTCTCCTTAGAATACCCTCCTCCTCCTTACCATGTAGTTAACTTATTCTCACCTTTCAAGATACCCTCAAGTGCAATTTTCTCTGGGGAGTCTTTACTGGCATTCCTCCAAAACATGGAGGTGTTAGATCCTCATTTTTAAGTTCTCAAAACATTTTCGGCATGACTCAATCATAGCATTTACCCAACTGCAGTGTAACTGTAAATTTACATGTCTATCTCTTCTACTAACCCTGACTTCTTAAAGGTAAGGACCCACTTTCATCTCTGCACCACTGGAACCTACCACAATAATTAAAACGTAATTTATACACAATAAATATTTGTTGAATAAAAGAAGAAATGATTAAAACTGAATAAATCAAAGAATAAACAAGTGAATGAATGCCTATAATGCACATAAAACAGAAGCCATACTTTAAAATATAGAGACAGGGACCAGAGAAATGATTTTTTTACACAAGACTAATAGAGAAAAGAAATATGCAATTTTTGAGTCTATATATTACATACCGAGAAATAGAAGTATATTTATGGATTAGAAATTTTTTGTGGGACTATGTTTTGTAGTAAAACTTCACCTGCATTTTAACTGCTTTGATTTTTAAGCTAAAAGGTCTTTTGAGGGTGCTTAAGTCTTCTGCACAAAATTGTTGAGTTTTTAAACTCCTGGTCATGAGATCTTTCTTCTGTCTTCTTGATCAAATGAGATACCCAGTAGCACTAGACATCTCATGAATAGACAATGTGGGGGCCTGTCCCCTGCTATTGCTTCTATGGGCCATCATCAGTGCAAGTGCTGCAAAACTTGGGTGCAGTGGTATGAACTAATTCTAAATAATATTAAGAGTACAAATGCAATGGACAAGAGTATGTATCAAAAGAAAAAGGTATGTCCCTCACCATTTCAAGCTCTGGTTAAATGCCACAGCAAGTCTTCCTTTGCTCTTTTCTGTGACCTTTTCAAGCACTAATTATTTTTTTAATGATCTATGAATTCAAATACATGTTTGTCATTGCCCTTCCTATGATGCATTACAGGGTATTAGCAAAGCAAAATAAATCTGATATTGAAGGTATAACTGCACAGCTTTTGCATACACTTTAATAGGCAATGCAAAACCTTCTCAGCAGGTGCACTATGAGATGAAGTGATTTTTCATGAATAATTCATTATTTTTTTTAAAAGCACTTCTGCTAAGATACAATTTGCAATAATTTTTTCAAGAGAGATCAGTGAAAATCTGAAGCTGTCATTGCCAATTTGTTTTAGTTCAGATTCAAAAGGTCACCCACTTGACACAATGGAAACTAGAAATGCCCTTTTGTTTTTTTATGTCAACATGGTACACTTCATATTTTCTATCTAAAATATTTTTGAGACCTGAAACATAAGGAATTTTGTACTACCCAACAAAAATTACTTAGAAAAAATAAAATTATAAAAATTCCTAATAAATTAATTTCAAAAGAATTCTTTTACAAGGTGGAAATCCTCTCAGGATCCCCTGCTGTAAAATATCTGGGAGAATTTATGTAAAAATGCCATTTACTCTACCATGGACCTGAAAGTCTGACTCAAATCATGGCCCTATACAGACTGTCATTAAAAATGTCTTTTTTTTTTTCTTCAAAGAGAGGTGAAAGCCTCCTATAACACTATTTTATACCCAAGATTATTGTATATGGTATATGGAAGACAGGGAGGTAATAACCTCATTTTTAAGATGAAAAATTGATAGCATGAAATGTTAAAGGTCATAAAACTAAGCTAAGAGATAAGACCAAGATTCAGGAATAAAACACCTTTATTAAGTGGTATTATTGCACAGGACAATAAAAATACTATTCCCAAGAGCATTTTTTCTTCATACAAAGCATGTATGCATTAAAGGTAATAGATATTATGCTATATGCTATATGCAGTAAGGAATATAGCCTATTTTAGAGTCAAGGGACAAAATAAAGCAGAACATAAGACATGTTATGAAACATATATTCTGAATTATTTATCCCCCAAAATAAAATTTGGATGGACTATATTCCTTATTGCATATAGCATATATCATGGGATCAGTTACCTATAATTCAAATATGATTTGTATGAAGAAAACACCCTAAAAAACAAAATTTGGATAGACTATATTATTTATAAATACTACACTATATTTCTTATCTACATAAGAATACGTTTCTTAAAAATACTTTATATCAATACTTTTTATCTCTACCATTACTTAAAAACATTTAAAAAATTATCTAAGCCCTAATGGTTTTTGGCTCAGCATAACATTTCAGTATAGGTCACAGATCTAAAAAGATGAAGAGCCCTTTCTAGGTTTTCAAGAGAGAAAGAACCAAACTTTCTTTTTGACAGAATTAAAAAAAAAAAAAAGTAAACTGTTAGAACAGTTTCAGAAATAATGTTCGCTGCAACTTTACCTGATTGGCTTGATTAAGGCAAGAAATCCCTATGACTTGGAAAGGTTCTCAAAAGCTCTGCTGTTCTAGCGGTTGGGAAGTTGAAGTGGTTGCTGACACTGATACTGGTGGAAGCAGCAGGGATTGAAATCAGATGTTTGGTTTTTTTTAAGATTTTATTTATTTATTCGACAGAGATAGAGACAGCCAGTGAGAGAGGGAACACAAGCAGGGGGAGTGGGAGAGGAGGAAGCAGGCTCACAGCAGAGGAGCTTGATGAGGGGCTCGATCCCACAACGCAGGGATCACGCCCTGAGCCTAAGGCAGACGCTTAACCGCTGTGCCACCCAGGCGCCCCGAAATCAGATGTTTTAACCCAGTTCTGAATTAATTTCCTGTCATCAGCAACCTCGGATCATGGTGGTTATCTATGTCCTCCAGGAAGCATTTCCTCTTCAGCTACCTTTGTCACCAGCTAGACCCCAAGACCTGACCTTTACTGTCCACCTGCTTGTACTCACTAATCTTTGTCTTATGTTTTTCCTTAAGCTCTTCTTTCTCGTTTACTTCTTAATGCAGACAAGTGACACCTGAAACCACACCTCAGGTGAAAGTGAATGCCCTGACAAGACCTCTCTCTGGCACAGACCACCCAGACTATTTGGGTTAAACCCCCCATCATGTCTGTGCAGATGGACCATGGACTGACCTCTGGAATGACCAGCAATTACCTTTAACTCATTCTAATACTAATCTCTGCCCCAGGAGGAGCCTCAGCCTCATTTACATAGCATGCATTGTACATCAAAGCCTGTTTCCTTAAGGTACATGTGCGACCTTATGCCCACCTCTACATACCATGACAAGGATTCTCTGTCTAAAAATTTATCTTTACCCTAAACAAACGGTACTTATTCATCCTCCCTCAGGGAGTCACTGTGTTGGAAGCTATTCCTGGCAATCACCTTATTTGCTAGAAATATAGTTGACTTTGTGGGACAACTCCACCTGCTGTATCTGACTCACCAAGGAGCAAACTCATGTTGGTTCAGTTACACCTTCAGGATCAGGTTCTCTATTTGATTACTTTGCTTTATCACTCACTTCTCTTACAGCCTCAGAAAGAGAGGGTGCTTTTCCAATACTGACTCCCAACATCTCTGTCCCACTTTTGGGGCATATGAAAGGTGGTTAAATATAAACTATGATTTGGAAGCAGGATCTAGAGCAGACCCCACTCCTTGTTTTCTAACATCTTCTATTCTGCTCCAGGGTACTTGCTCCTATGTTTCATTCTTAAGATACATACAAGCAACCAACCAACCACTCAAAAAAATATTTGTTAGATCCTCAACTTCCTGTTCACTTACTTCTCTTTTTAACCTTTCTATATTCCGGCTACTTGTTAAGAAATCTTTAAGACTGAGCAAGAGATGTAAGACTCAACAATAAGAAAACAAACTACCTAATTAAAAAAAATAGGCAAAAGATCTAACCAGAGAAAATATACAGATGGCAGATAGGCATATGAAAAGATGCTCAACCATGGTCAATGGTCAATGCTCAAAGTCCAGAATCTCATCATTAAAATCAGGTCTATATGTGGATGGACCCTTCAGATGAAGTAACTTTTTTTTCCCTTTTGAGAATTAAAGATGCTTAATTTTCAAATCTAAAAGTTGAAAATAAATTATTAACTTCAAGATAAAAAAACTCCTTTCTTTCTGTAGTCAGCAAATCTTACATCATCTCACATATATATATATGGGCCAGTCCCCTAAAAGAAAGTAGGTGGTTACCATGTTACAAGAGAAGGAAGGAAAGAGCTTTGGGACAGACTGAGAAAATGGTCTAATTTTCCATCTAAATCAATTATTTTGTGAGTTATCTGACGATTCCTAAAAGGTACAAAGTAATCAGTATCTGAATTCAGGCCACAATTCCACTCTTGAAAATTAATAATCTTGATAGTCATTCATATTCATTATGGATTTAAACTTTCAATTCCTTGGTATTCAATGATTCAAACATGACTGAAAGAATATATGTATTTGTTTTTTGTCTGAACAGAGTTTTACATTATATTTGTCTGAATACATTGGTATTGTACATTAACGGTAAAACAGTTTTTAGGTATGATTCAAATTTAAAAGTTCTTCAATATAACTTTTCAATAAAAACACAGTATATGCAAACATAACATGTTCAAAAAAGTAATCTTTCTCCAATAAGAAGTTGATACTACTGACATGTTGTTGACATATTTTATTTTGAATTATATTTTTTAAACTTTTTAAAATTTAAATTCAATTAATTAACATATACTATCTTATTAGTTTCAGAGATAGAGGTCAGTGATTCATCAGTCTTACATAATACCCAGTGCTCATTACATCGTATGTGCCCTCCTTAATGTCCATCACCCAGTTACCCCATCCCTACACCCCGCTCCCCTCCAGCAACCCTCAGTTTGTTTCCTATGATTAAGAGTCTCTTGTGGTTTGTCTCCCTCTCTGGTTTCACCTTGTTTTATTTTTTCCTCTCTTCCCCCATGATCCTCTGTTTTGTTTCTTAAATTCCACATATCAGTGAGATCATATAATTGTCTTTCTCCGATTGACTTTTTTTTTTTTTAAAGATTTTATTTATTTATTTGACAGAGATAGAGACAGCCAGAGAGAGAGGGAACACAAGCAGGGGGAGTGGGAGAGGAAGGAGCAGGCTCATAGCAGAGGAGCCTGATGTGGGGCCCGATCCCATAACGCCGGGATCACGCCCTGAGCCGAAGGCAGACGCTTAACCGCTGTGCCACCCAGGCGCCCCATCCGATTGACTTATTTTGCTTATCATAATACCCTCTACTTCCATCCACAACATTTTTTGTTTTCAAATTATACACAGATATGAGAAAAGATAAAAAGTGAATAACGTTAAACTCACTTATAACTACCACCCAGATCATAAAGTAGAATTTTTCAAGCCACTCAGAAGTCCCTCCATGTAACCCATCACCATAACAAGACCCTCTTTCCCCTAAATATAACCATTATCCTGACATTTATAACATTATTTCCTTCTGTTTCATCATATTTTTATCACCTAAGTATTATCAAATTAATTAAACAAGGAGACCATCAGATCAAAATGACTCTAATGCCAAGGCCTATGAAAGTAAGCAAACCAAAATGCCCACGCCTGTAAATGCCTCACAGTTATGAAATTGAAACCTAAGGACAGCCAATCACAAACAACCAACTAGGCTTTAAGCTATAACCATTCAATAATTTTCTTACTTTGCTCCCACTTTTCTCTGTAAAAGTCTCACCCCAACACCTACTGATGGATTTCTCCTAACCATTTGCAGTTAGACACTGTCCAATAGGAAGAGATCTTTGATGGAATAAACTCTTAACATTTTTAATATGCCTTAATTTATCTTTTAACAGTATGTATCCCTAAGCACCATAGTTTAATCTTAGCCCCCTTTTAAAAATTTGCTGTCTTTTAAATATTTTTTAATCTATAGGTTCCTCCTTCACCCCCTTCTGCCCTTAACAATTTGCCTGTTAAAAAACCTGGGGCACCTGACCTGTAGAATATCCCAGCAGGTTCCCTTAGCAGTTTACCTCTTTCAAATCTATTCCTTCAGCTCCCTCAGTGATCCTGTGAGATCCCTAACAGGCCTGAATAAATCCTTTTCTGTTTAAACTGGTTAGAGTGAGTCCAAGTGCCTGTAGCTAGAATACCTGATTACAATGAGAATAACATTTTTATTACAAAGTTAATTTCACATATGTAATTTTATACATATGTAAAGTCAAATGTAGGATAAAGATAAAAGTTATCTGTGAAAGAATGCTTATTCAAATTTTTATTACCCTAGGCAAAAAGCAAACCCACATCATGAGCACTAGTGTTTCAGTTTAGTTTCTTAAAGCCATGTAGACATTAAGATGGCAAATATTTCTAAAGGGGCTTATCGCTTATTAGAACTTCATAGGAAATCTCTGTCAATGGGATTAAAATAGGTAAAGATGTGTGTTAATGTGAATGAAAACTTCCAAGCAGAGAAACATGTCATGAGAGACTGGTGGCAAAATTTAGGTATATTTCCAACAAAACCCAAATTAGCTATATCATTCAAAAATAAAATAAGATTTAATCTTTAATAAGCATAAACAATGTACATGATACTCTCAAAAACTAGAGGTATTCATTTATCTTTATATTCAGGTTGAAATTCTTATATAATTTAAATAAAGCCAAAAACAAAAGATTCAAAACATGGACAACATCCTTAACAAAAAATGAAGTCTGTAAGTATGAAGTGACTTTAAGTGTAACTACTATTAGATATGTAAGGTAAGAAAGACCAATCAAGCTGCAGACTGATGACTTGAAGGGAGCCAGGAAACAGCAAGTAAGATTACTTACAAACATTGACTGTCATCATTATAACCCAATACCTTTACTGAGTATCTTACTTCGTAAATACAAAAGAAAAAACTTGAGGGAAAAAACCCTGGGTAATAATTTAATAAACTTACCACATATTTTATATGTTTTCCATTTTACCAGGCAAAGGTCCAGAAGCGTAATTACTGTTTTAGTGAAATGTATCTTTGGCATCACCCAGAGTGGAGGAAAGCTCTGCAGTAACAGCGCCTAATAAAAAGATAAGAAAATAGTGCCAAGATACATAATAAGAATGTATAGGCCATTATATCATGATGACAGAGACATCAGCAGAGATAATGCTAAAAAATCTATACCTTACATACATTATAAATTAATACAAAGAGTGACCTATTCCAAAATACCTAGCTCAGAACAAATCACTGCTTGTATTCCAAGTATTTCCTGAATAACATAACTGAATAGTTATGTTTTACTTAATACCCAAATTCATTTACACTCCAACATATGTCTATAGAGCACTGAAAGACAACAGCCTACAGCAGGAATGGCAAGTGTGTGGCAGGCACGGTGGTATTTATACCAGTCTTAACCAATCATAGTCCACTCCTACCTGAATCCCTGGGCAAAGATTCAGATTCTTTCTTAACTCAGTGTTCCAGGTAGCTACTATTAATTGAACAAACACAGATGATCCTTGAGATAAAATCTGTTTGCCCTCCCTGGCCTGGAAGAAATAGGCAAGAAAATAAGCTTGTATTATTAAGAAAAGAGGAGTCAAAAAATGGCCAGTAATAAACAAAAACAATGTGCATCATTGATAATTTCTAAAAACAATGCTTTATAATGGGAAAAGTTGTTAACTTAGATTTGAAAAGTCATTTCTTCAAGTGGTATGATAGTCAAATGATTTCAATGTTTTTCAAACCGCATTGTCTAATCTTCTATACTACAGAGTGCTTACCTCCAATCTTATAAAAGTAATATTCCATAAAAAGTAATATACTGTGAAAACCCTCTACAATGCATGTTTCTGAACAAAGCAGATGTGTAAAATAGACTAACTATGTTGCATCAAATTTTCATACGTAAATGTATGCTTCTTTGGAAATAGAAATTCAACCTAAAAAAAATTATTGAGTTTCTACTATTGGCAACAGAGCTGTAGAGATTTCGGTATGTAGTGATTCAAAATATTGTGCTCTGGAATCCTAATGCTTGGAGTGAAATCCTGGTCCCACCAACGACTAGCTGTGTGGTCTTGGAGCAAGTAACTTCTCTAAGTCTAAGCTTCCCCATCTATAAAATGTGGTAAAAATAATACCTATGTCATTGGAGGTTGTATAGACTAAAGAGATATATTGCAACACAAACTACAGCATCTACCTCTAATAAACACTCAACAATTTCAGGTATCATTTTATTGTTCTTATTATCATAAAAATTACTATTATTATAATTATTATTATTATTATTATACAAAGACCAATAGGATTCATTTATTATTTTCAACTCTTGCTTCAAGAGTCTGGAAGCATGGAGTAGGAGAGTAGGTAGAAATTGAGAGATGGGAGGAAGAAATAGAATATGTACCACAGAATAATAACACTGCTATAATATATAACAGAATAATATCAGGATATTGATACAAAAATTGCTATATCAATTCAACCTGTTGTAAGAATTCAAGAAAATAGGTGAAAGGATTAAGAAAGTCCTCTCTGAGAAGATAAAATTTGAGAAAGGCCTGGAAAGATGCACATGATTTCAGCAGACAGAGGATCAACATGGGCAGAGGCAGAAAGAAAGCAGAGGACATGTGTGGTGAGTAATGAGCCAAGATAATAGTAGCAAGTTGGGAAAAATGTAAAACTATAATTTAAAAGGCACACTGAACCATATTTTGAAAAGCCAAGAATGTTGTGCTGTATTGAACTTTTTTATTGAAATATAATTAACATACAATGTTTCTTTAGCTTCAGGCATACAACATATTGATTCAACAATTCTATACATTACTGTAATGTTATTACAATATTATTGACTATATTCCCCACTCTGAACTGTTAATCTCCATGGAAATTGTTAGAGACTCGGGGTATAATCTGGACCTAGAAGTCTGTTATAATACTAAGCCATAATCAAAAGCCTTTGTGAGGCAATGATGACCCCACACCTAAAACTTAAGAGCCCAGTCAAGTACACTTTATTATTTCTTTACTTCAAATTATAAAAAATACTATTTTAATTAACATTTTAGAATTACAGAGAAAGTATTTCAGAATTTTCACAATGATACTCAAACCTGTTTTATCCCTCTCTAATAATAACCAATAAATACAGGCTATGTAAAAAAGTTTTGCAAAACGGATATTTTAAACATATTAAAAATACCTGAATAACAACACATATTAATAGAAACAAGTTAGATATCAAAAGACAATCTCCAAACATGTACTTATTATAAAAGTAATTATTGAGCTCTAAATCCTATATTCAGCTAAAAAGCAGTGGGTTTGGTTTTATAATGACTACAAAATGGGTGAAAAACTTCTCTTCAAAAAATGTTATCTATATAAGGAAATAAGATACACAGGTTTAAAAAAAATAAAATACTATGTTAAATGGCAAAATAAAAACTAAAGGAGAGGAAGCTAACTTTTTTTGAGCACTACATAATATACATCTTGTATCTCATTAAGTCCATGCACCAGCCCTGGTTTTGCAAGAAGTCACCAATAATCCTTGCTCTTGCTAGCACGGAAGGCTAAGGCTGGGCCATGGAGCCAGAAGTTCAAATGCTAGTGCTGCCTGTAGAGGCTTTGTGATCTTGGGCAGATGATTAAACCTCTAAGTCTCTGTTTCTTCATCTGCTAAACTGGGGAAATAATAACATTTAATGTGCAGAGATGTTGGGAATTAAGGAAGTATGTGTGAAATAATAATGCCCTATGAAAGCATTTATACAAAGTGCTCTTTAAGGAATCCTAGTCCTACAAAATTATGACCAGAAAAGTTTCTATAGTCTTATAGGCTGATGCTTGAAAAATCCTATGTATAATTTCTACATAAACTGTTCTATCGTTGATAGATAGATAATCTCCCAAAACTCACAAGTAGAAAAAAATAGAAATAGAAGTACAATATTTAATAAAACTGGGAG
Organism: Ailuropoda melanoleuca; assembly: GCF_002007445.2. NCBI lineage: Eukaryota > Metazoa > Chordata > Mammalia > Carnivora > Ursidae > Ailuropoda > Ailuropoda melanoleuca. The sequence continues at coordinate 69,543,619 of NC_048220.1, read as the reverse complement.
ATATCTTCAAACACAAAATACAATATAAGAAGAAAATAGACCCATCGTGCATTTAGCAAAATGGTTGCTGTTATACCTCAGAGATTTCGCAAGATAATTGGAAGAAAGTTTGTTCTACAGATCCATGATGTTCATAGCTCAACACTCAGAGGTGATAAAATTAAATAAGTTGGGAGGGTGAATGAAAATAGGAAGATTGGTGGAAAGTCTAAAAAGAAACAATTAAGTATTGAGGCCCCTACCATTACCTCCATATCTCTAAGTGAATAACTGTAACCACCACCACCGACCATCCTGAGAAACCAGCCTTTTCTGTACCTATTGAACCAGAGAGGCAAGAAATTCAGAGACACCAGGCACCATGGTGGATAGCAGGGCAGGGGAGTAGGGCGGCGGAGAGGAAGGAAGAATAAAATATGGGGAATATGCGGTTGCAATATAGCACAAATGCTTGAAGGAGAAAAACTGAAATAGCATATTCAAGTTTAAATAAATATCTCAAATTCACAAATTGAGGATAGTATGAGTACATAATTTTAAAATATGGAGGTAAATATTTTAAAATAGCTTAGAGTTGAAAGTGGTACCGACAGGGAAGGCTGTTTTGATGATTAAAAGAGATGCAGCAGGAGACTGCATTTTTAGTTGTAATTCTTTTAACACTATGAGACTTTATTAAACATTCTTCCATGTATTCTTTTTATTTAGAAAGTATTTGAAGATAAGGGGCAGATGACAGGAGTCCCTAACCATGCCCTTACTCTCAAGCCTTCAGACATTAAAAATTTGGTAAAGTGCACTTTCATTTTCTTTCTTTTTTTTTAATTGAAGTATAATTAACAAACAACATTCTATTATTTTCAGATGTACAATGTAATGATTTGATATCTGTATATATTGTGAAATGATCACCAAAATAAGGCTAGTTAACATCCATCACCATACATAGTTACAAAAAAAATTGGGGGGTATGTAACCAGAACTTCTAAGATCTACTCTCTTAGCAACTTTCAAATATACAATACAGTATTATTAACTAGCCCCATGTTATACATTATATCCTCATGACTTACTTATTTTTTAACTGGAATTTTGTACTTTTTGACCCCCTTTACGTATTTTACTCACCACCCCCCACCCTCTTGCCTCTGGCAGCCACCAAATTGTTCTCTGTATCTATAAGCTTGGTTTTTTTACTTGTTGGTTTGTTTAAATCCCACATATAGCACTTTAATTTTCTTAAGTGGCCCATGAGCACTTTAAGGGACTTCGAATTTAAAATCAGAAAAATACAAACTATTTTAAATATCACAGAACTCCTTTATAATGGCTGACATTTGAACACCCATATGCTCCACATTTTACGTACCCACTGTCCCAGTGATGGGCATCCAGATTAATCTATCCCTGCCCAGACAACAGACACCAGGGTGCTTCCAGCTCACCTCCATGAACACTTCTACAAAGAAAATCCCCATGTATGCCCCCTTAATTTACCTCAGATATACACTCAGAAGTAGAATGGTGGGTTTACACTTACACTTCTTCTAAATAAGTCTTGCTACATTGTTCTCCACTAACACCTGGAGTGCAATAGAGTTCTTACACCTTCATGTCTCAGTTGCTAGTATCCATCTTTTTAATGTCTGCTAGTCTAGTGCTTTAAAGTCATAGCTCAATGTTGTTTTAATTAGCATTTCTTATATTATTCATTATTTTAACCATCTTGTCACAGGCCTTTTAATTTTCTAAATTTGCTCTTCTTTAAATTTTGTGTTAATCTATTTTTACCTTTTTCCTGGGGTATATTTTTCTAGTTGATTTGCAAAAGTCACTTGCATATTTTAAATATTAAGCCCCAGTCATTATTGGATTTTGCAAGTAGCTTTCTACTTCCAGTCAGGGACTGTTGTCCAAGGAGTCCCTAAGAGAACGGAATATTTAATTTCAGGTAATATTATCATTCCTGATTTTTAATCTTAAGAAAACCTTCTGAGTTCTTGGCACAGACTATGGAATTGTATGCAGCAGTTAGAAGCTACATTAGATATACAAGTAACAACATGAACAATGTCAAAAAAGAGGACTCAGTTTTAAAAGGAATAAAATGAAAAATGTACGATAATACCACTTATTAATTAAGAATATATTTATATAAAACAATATGCTTTTGGAAGAACATATTCAAATTAAAATATGTAGATTAAAATATTTAGTTTTCAAAGAGGGGTAAATGAAAGTGAGGTATGAGAGAAAAAAGAGAAAGAAGGAAAGAGAGGAAGCTTTGTATGGACCAATGAGAAAAATAAGCCATGGACTGACAAATGTGGTCAGTTCAATTAACTGCACCTAAATTTCAAAACAAAGTTGATCCATATAAATGAAATCCAGAAGTCAGATCAAAAGCTAATCAGGGGACACCTGGGCAGCTCAGTTAGTCAGGCTAGGCATCTGCCTTTAGCTCAGATCATGATCCCGGGGTCCTGGGATGGAGCCCATGGAGCTGCCCACTCAGTGGGGAGTCTGCTTCTTCTTCTGACCCTCCCCCCTCTCATGTACTCTCTCTCTCACTCTCTCTCTCTCAAATAAATAAATAAACTCTAAAAATTAATTAATTAATTAATTAAAAGCTACATCAGTACAGAGGACCAACTCTAGGATACTTACAGATAAAAATGAGGATCCATAATAACTAGAATCAGAATTGAACAATTATTTTCAAACAGATTAAGTTTTTATCACTATGTGAACACAGATTTCCTTTAAGTGAGCTTTTTAGAATTTTTCCTTTGCTTAGGATTTTGAAGAACTACATAATAATTGAATTAGTAGTTCTTAATTCTCTAAGTTTGAAGGACTGGTGAAATTCCAAAATTAAATATTTATAGGTCTGACCAAGTGCTGCAGACATTTCATTCTGGTCAAATAAGTATATCTTATAAATCAATGCCAACCACCATCTATTATTACCATAATTTCTAAATAACAGGACTGTGGAAATTCATAACAGCAATAGTATAATCTGAAAATAAAGGATACTTATTAAATCAAATACATTCAGTTTTATGCAAAATATACATTATCCTTATTTTTCTCACTGTATTATGAACTAGTGAAAATGTATTATGGTAGAATAACATTTAGGAAATACTGAACTAGAAAATATCAATAAAATCAAACACTCCAGGAAGGCAACTCTACATTATAGTCACAGAAAGAAGGAAGATGTAGCTTGTTTCTGTATTAAGGATCATGCAAAATCCAAAGTGTATGCCAAAAATAAATGCTGTATCTAGCACTAATAATTAAGCAAACTAATCATTAACTTGAATATGTCAGAAAACAATATAAAATAATTTTCAATTAATATCTTAATATTTGATCTTCAAAAAATTCTTCTGAAATGAAGCTTGTTGATATTCCACTATTCTGAATTGTTCTTTAAAAATACCAGTAAAATCTCTAGAGAATGGGGCTCTGGGTGTGGGGCCACAGTGCTGGGAATGTCCAGGGTCCAACCAGCTGAGATGCACACTCTGGTGCACCCGGCTTGGCTGGTTTCTGCCCTGCCTGAGGCTCTCTGCATTCCTAAGTGGCTGGGCAGTTGGACCAGACCGTCAAGTACTACACCCTGGAAAAGATCCAGAAGCACAACCACAGCAAAAGCACTTGGCTGATCCTGTACCCCAAGGTGTACGATTTGACCAAGGTTTCGGAGGAGCATCCTGGTGTGGAAGAAGTCTTAAGGGAACAAGCTGGAGCAGATGCTACTGAAAACTTTGAGGACGTTGGGCACTTTACAGACACTGGAGAAATGTCAAAACATACATCACGCATCCGGATGACAGATCAAAGATAACCAAGCCTTCGGAAACTCTCATTACTACTTGTTTCTAATTCCAGGTGGTGGACCAACTGGGTGATCCCAGCCATCTCAGCACTGGTGGTAGCCTTGATGTATCACCTGTACACAGTCCAAGACCAAACACATTCTCAGGAAGCCAATGAAAGAAAAGACTGCTTTGGACCAGGGAGAAATAAGCCAAAGTTAACTGTTTCAACAGACAGAAACTGTCCCCTGAAAAATTATTTTATTTTTTAATTGCATATTATTTTTTACTATTTAATTCTTTAAAAATTACTTTTATTGTTCAAGAGAATTGCTGGGAAAATGTAGTTGTACCACTTACAAAAAAGTCCATCAGATGGTACTTAGATGGCAATAAGAATTTATAGTCTTTAACCCATAGTTGTTGACTCATTGGCATAGCCAGAGGCAAGGTTTACCAGGTGTCAAGTCTTTATGAAATGTGTTGATTAATTCCTGTTTAGTTTCCATGATTATATATAGTTAAAAAAAAATAACCCTGATATATAACCGTAGTTTTTTAGGACACAAACAGGTGTGTGACTATACACACAACAGGTCAAACTTTGGTGTTTCTATTTATGTATCTTTGCTAGATGAATGCCACACAAAGTAAATTACGTTTGTAAAATCATAAAGGGTAGAAACCAACTTAAAGGTATTGCCATAAACAATTATTTCTTATATATAATGGAAAGACTTAGAAAATTGACTTTACTAATTTTTTGGACCTCAATTTTTATTTAAATTCTAGTTAGTTAATATGTAATATAATACTGGTTTCAGGAGTAGAATTTAGTGATTCATTATTTTCATACAGCACACAGTGCTCAACACAAGCGCCCTCCTTAATGTTCATCACCCATTTAGCCCACTACCCCACCCACCTCCCTCTAGCAACCCTCAGTTTGTTCTCTATAGTTAAAAGTCTCTTATGGCTTGCTTCTCTCTCTGTTTTTTCCCTTCCCCTACATTCATCTGTTTTGTTTCTTAAATTCCACATATGAGTGAAATCATATGGTATTTGTCTTCCTCTGACTTATGAAAATAATTTTAATATGCCTATTTCCCTTTTCTCCTCTATTAAAACCAAACCAAAAAGAACTCTTCTGTTCTTTCTACTCCTGAGCTCTTAGAATGTGCCTTTTTGTTCATCAACTCTTTTTTTTGATGTTCTATCACTATATAATTTACTTATTGTAGGCATGATCTTTTAAAAATATATCTGGCTTTTAAAATGTACTTTTAAAAATCTCTAGAAAATGGAATGATCATAAGGTTATTCATCTTTTAAAATCTGAGCAATCAATGATAGCTTGACAATATTAAAATCCACTAACTGGCTTATTCTTACACCAAATTGACCATCTACTTTGTGCTTTAATCTATTGAAGATGATAAATCCCACTGAGAAATTAATCTACTTAACTTACTTCCATTTTGTCCCAAATAAAGATGAGCTAGATATTCCCCCATTCAAATCAAAAAGGAGGGGCGCCTGAGTGGCTCAGTCATTAAGCGTCTGCCTTCGGCTCAGGGCGTGATCCCCATGTTCTGGGATCAAGCCCCACATCAGGCTCCTCCTCTGGGAGCCTGCTTCTTCCTCTCCCACTCCCCCTGCCTGTGTTCCCTCTCTTACTGGCTGGCTCTCTCTCTGTCAAATAAATAAAATCTTAAAAAAAAAAATCAAAAAGGAAAAAAGTTATTTAAATGGTACTCATAGGCTTTCTGTTAAAAAAAACCAATTAAAAAAATTGTTAAAGTTACAAAAAATTAAAAACAACTTTTAAAATGTAAATATATTACTGAAATCTTATTTCTTCCCAGCATAATTATTAAACAATCGTTAAGGACAAACTTTATGACAATTTTTTAAGATACATGGCTTATAAATAAATAGATGATGAGAGAGAGAGAAAGAAAGAAATAGTTACAACACCTAAGGTATATGCATGAATAACTGAATTTTGTGCTAATATAAATATTGAATTTTGGCAATTTAAAAAAAATAGGTTAATGGTTAAATTCACATTCAAAACTTATTTGAAAAAAAAACTATTTTTATTCAAGATTTGAGACACTGACAAACTTTTCATTTCAATTTTAAATGTTCAAAAATTCCATGTAAAAGTGAAGCTGTCAGAAAAATTATACAATTCAGTGAAATTGTCAACACAGAATGAAATTTTTCTTCTACTTTGTATTTCAGAAGTCTTCTTAGGAAGTTGAATATTATAGGTGACCTACATTCTGCAGTCACCCCAGTCTGACTTGTCACAATACAGAATAAAAGTGTTATTCTCACATTTGAGCACTTTATATTCAACATTTATAAGATGAAAGAAATACACTGCCTAGTATATCTGGCTCAAAAGGAGTGTCAACTCAAAGGAAGCCTTTTATAAAAATCATGGCATTACATCACTTTGAGTTCCATTTTAACAGGAACTATAGTTATTGGGGCACAAGGAATTCTGAATATACTCTGATCCATATCACATCATGTCTCACCTGCAATTACTTCCCATTTAGCCTTTATTCATAAATATTTGCCTTCAGTCTACATTCAACATACATCCACAGTAACCAGAACGAGATTTGTGAAATGCAAACCAGATGTGCTTCCTCAACTTAGAAGTTTTCAGTGATTTTCCGTTACCCTTAGTTAAGATAAATCTAAAATTATCCACATGGCCTGTAAGACCATGTGATCTTGCCCCATCTCTTTCTCAAGCTTCATCCCAAGCTACACACCTTCTCATTTCCACATTCCATCCGTATTGGCCTTCCTTAACTCCACATCCATGCTCCTTCTCACTCCAGTGTCTTGCACATCTGTCCCTCCTGCCTATTGTATTCTATTTCCTCCTCTTTCATCTAGCTAACTCCCAGCCATGCTCATCTCAGGGTGCGTTACCTCAGGATGATTTTCCCAATCTATGTAAGTCCCCTGTTGTAAAATCCCAGATTTTTCTGTAATTCTGCATCATGGTATCTACCATCCTTGCAATTTCCTTTCTGATTTCCACCTGCTCAACAAAATTATGAATGCAAAAGAGCAAAGATTGTGTCTATCTTGTTCACTATTGCTTATCCTAGTACCTTCCATGGAATAGCCAGATGTTTGATGAATATCTGAAGAACCAATTTAAAAAAATGGAAGGAATTGGCATTTCATAGCATAGCTAAGAATTTATATAGTAAATGAAAGGGTAGGAGAAAAACTAGATTTAGTTTTAATAGATTTTACTTTAAACATAAAAGGCAGGAATAACAAAGATAAAAGCAGAAATAAGTAAAATATAAAAAAATAGAGAAAATCAAGAACACCAAAGTTGTTTCTTTAATAAATTGATAATGTCCCAGCAAGACCAATTAAGTATATTACCAACATCAAAAATGAAACAAAGACATCATTACAGATAATACAGACTTTAAAAGGATAATAAGACGCCATGAAAAATTTTATGCCAATGAATTTGACAAAAATGAAATGGGCACACCTGGAGAATGGATAAATAAATTTTGCTATGTTGACATTATGGATATATCACATGATATGTAGCAATATAAAGAGGAATGTACTATTGATACTTACAACATTATATTGAAGGACAGAAGACTGTCACAAAAGAAAATGCACTGTATATTTTCACTTATATGAAGCCTGTAAACAGGCAAAAATAGTTAATGGAAATAAATAAAAGAATTATGGCTGTCATTAGGGGCTGGTATTGACTGGAAAAGGAAACGGGGAAACTTTTTAGGACAGCTTTAGGGTTTATTTCTCTCCTACAGACGCAGCTGAGAATTATCTAGGGCCCTACTATCCCACATTGTAGCCACTAGTACATGTGGTCATATGAATTAAATTTAAAATACTTAAAATTAAATTAAATTAAAAATTCAGTTCCTGAGTCAGACTAGCCATATCTCAAATGCTCAAAAATCACTTATGAGTAGTGGCTACTACATTGGCAGCACAGATATACGACATTATCACCATCTCAGAAAGTACTATTGGACAGTGCTGGTCTACGGTCGGGTGATGGTTATTTGGGTTCTTACAATTGTCAAAGTTTATTGAACTATAAACTTAATATCCATGCATTTAACTATATGTCTATTTTATCGCCAATTGAACTAGTTCAAAACTAGTAAATATAGTTTTAAATCATATAAGGTTTAAAATTTGATGATAGTAATGTGTTATGTCTCATGAAACACGGAAAACAAAATCCATTTTCTTGTTTTCTTTTGTCAGTTTTCATAATATAACAAATCTAATGAACTACAGCATTTCATACGATTACCAATCTTGAGTAATCGCTTTCCATGAAAAGGGCAGTTTGGAAATGTATATCTGAGCCTGAGTTCATTGTGCAATATAATTAATACCCCAAGGGCTGGTCAGATTTGTACTACATTCATTTCACCCAATTTGTCTGTACAGAATTACAGGACCAGGGTATATTGCAGCAATACGTGGACTAAATACTTAGTATTCAAGACAGGATTTAACATAGCACAGTTGGTGAAAAACATCACTACCCCTACATATAATAAAATACCTTCTATTAGGTTAAATATATCAGCATTTTTCATAAAGTCAAGCAACCAGACTTCATATTATAAAACCATAAGACACTATTAATTGGACTCTAAAATGAACTTGCTAAATACATATTTCAGTGGGTTAAATTAAAGAGAATATACGCATTTCAAGGGCATTGGTTTAGATCAAAATGTCTTAGAAGCAAAATTCAAAGTCACCAATGGTTGTTCTCACTAAGTATCCAACTTAAAGTAAAATGTGATATTTATTCCAAATAAACAAAAAAAGAAAATGAAAAAAAAATGGCTCTTTCTCCTGAATTATCCTACAGTAAATTTCCTTTCAAGACCACACTGATCTTAAAAAAAAATCCCATCATACAAAATGTAATAGCTGAATTATGATCCATGGTCTAAGCAAATATACAGACATACAGTTTAGTGCCCATACATCTAAGTCTGTCTTAAGACTCAAGAGGTCCCCTTCATATTGTAAAGGTTAGTTCTAATTTACATAGCTCAGACACAATGTGCTCAAGATGGCTCACACTGTCTCCCAAGAGCCTACTACCCACATCTCTTCCCATCTCCACTTTCAGTGACATCATATCGGTAACTTCAATTAGGCCATGAGGAGATCTGCCTGGATGGCTCTTTTTAAAATGGTGAAACAAATTCTATAATGTGCTGAAAAATGTTTAGGATATGTTAATAAAGTAAGAAACAGAATCACCATAGCAACCGAAGTCCACAAGCTCTGCCCAGTTCATCCATTATAACTCATTTACAAAATAATATGTTAATAAAATGATGACACTACAAAGTAGGTCCTATATTGGAAACATGTTTTGTGATTAATCTTTCTCTTGCCCATGGCTGCTTCTCTTGCCCGCTTCATTACTTTATGTAATGGAATCTCCAAACTTCTGGGTGTTCAGGCAAGAAAACTTTGGAATCATCTCTCTCTTTATCTCATGCCCCTTATCTCATCTATCAAGAAATTTAGTAGATGCTACTTCCAAGATATATCCAGAATTCAACTACTTGGCACACTGTCACTGTTACTGCCCTGGACCAAGCCACTAACAGATGTCCCTTGCTCTTCCCTATTCTTAATTCCTGACTAGAATGGCATTCCAGCCCCCTGCTGTCTATTCTCAGAACAGCAGCTCCAGGGACACATCATTCATGTCACTCCTTTGCTCAAAACCTTGTCATGGTCCCCAATCTCATTCCCAGGAAAAGCCAAAGTTCCTGCAGTGGCCCATTCATCTGTCTCCACTCTGAACACGATTTAGTAACTTCTCTCACTCTCTCTACTCCAGCCACATTGGCTTCTTGGATAGGCCAGAACTCCCACTTCAGTGCCTTTGCATGAACTGGCTTAGTGGTAGAATGTTCTGCCCCTAACACCTGTACAGCCACCTCTTTCACTTCCTTCAAACCTTTGCTCCAATGTCACCTTCTTAATAAGCCCAGTTCTCATCACGCTATTCCAAATTGCAGTGCCCTCTTTATCCATCATCCCTTCCCCCATCTCAGCATTTCCACTCCCCTTTACCCTACTCTACTTTCTCTTTCTTCACAAAGCACTTAACAACTTCCAACATATTTTAATATTTGCCGGTTTTATATAAATAAAGGTAAATAATGCCTAAACACTTTATGAGGGAAAGGACTTTTGTCTACTTTGTTCACTCGTGTATCCCAAGCCTCTGGAATAATGCTTGACATATTATAGACGCTCAAGAAATGTTTGTTAATGGATAAACTAATGGCTATCCCAAACTCAAACGGCTTCATAATTTCTCCCTTGATTTTAAAATATTTGACAATGTGGTAACCAGCTCTGAAAGCTACCCAGTGGGTTGTGGGTCTGAAAACGTTAGAAATTGTTTAATCATATCTACGATTCCATTCTGTAAACTAAATCTGTCAGAAATCTAATGCCAGAATTTTCTTTCTCACTACATCACTTCCAAGAGCAGTTTGAATCACTTTCTGAGACCCGAAAGGCTGTAAATATACAATTACTTTCTAACTGGTAAAGGGATTCTAGGTTTGTGAAAAGGTTTTAAACAGATTTTAGGGACACAAGGGTTAGCCTTTAGGGCTAAAGCTAACCTCTGGTTTACAGGAGCAAAGAAACAAATAATTTAAGCATCCAGTGAGACTTTATGCTTGACTGCTACATTATTTTATACCTACACATAAACTACTTTCCATTTTCTCTACTGGATACTAACAAACCGTAAATAACAATTCAAAATATAGAAGTGTAAAATTTTTATACCAAAGAACCAGTAGAATTAGTGTTCTTTGTACTGTTCAATCATGTAGGTGGGAATGAGAAAAGTTATATCATTATATTTGAATATTACAATTCTAAAATTTTATGGAATGGTTAACAATTATATGGAAATGATCATATGTACTTTGAAGCAAATTTCTAAAATGGCCTCCAGACATAATTTCTCCACAACCATGAAGAGATGTAAAGTAACAAACAGCCTACATCTGTTTAAAAAAAGGTGTTGCAATGGTATGTATATGTAGCATACGATTTATTGCTGTCAATGACAACCACTACTCACAGCTTTAGCACAAGTTAAAGGAATAGAAAAGAATTTTTATACTATCATGAGTGCCTGAATGGGAAGAGGTAAAAAGAAGAACAAATACAAGGGGATACTAATTTCCCCATACCTCTGGAGGGTAAGGAGGTTGGTTGTTTGTTGCCATCATTTAGAAAGAAAAGTGATGATGCTTGAACCATATTTTTACCTGCCAACTTTTGGCAGAAATATCTGAAAGTAAGTGGTGCAAAAAAGAGTTGTGGCTCCTGCTGTCATGGCTGATAACCATAGCTATCAGCATTGTATGGTGACATAAGAACTAGAAGAACTGTAGCAAAATGTTCATCATCTCCACCCAGTCCATCCATATGTAACTCAACGGGCACTGTTCTCATGGGCAAGATAAGCAGCCTTGGAGTACAGGTGACCACAAGATATAATGGGACCACAGACTTTAAGGTGCATCTTTTCTGGTTTGGAAGTTCAAGCTGGAAGCAAGTTAGCTAAAGAGGAAGTATCATTCAGCAATAATGCATATAAATATCTTTGTTCTGTTGTTAAGTCCTTAGATATTTATTAAATTTTCTCGTTGCTCTATATGCTAGCCTAGGAAAAACTTAGACTTCTCTTGCCTCTAGAATTCTTGTTTCACTGTGAACAAAATATTTAGCTACAACATAAGTAAATTTTCCAGTTTTGCTGTATCTTTCAATATATAAACAGATATTTAGTGACTGCCTACACTTTGCTAGACACATAGTGGGAATATAACAATAAATAAGGCAGGTAATGCCTGAGATACATTACAGAGCACACACAGGTGGTCCTCAATCTAGGACCAGAGAGATCAATGCATACATTTCGTGGCTTTCTAGACCAAAAAAAAAAAAAAAAAAAAAAAAAAAAAAAAAGAATATATTTAAAGCCGGCTACTACTATGAAAGCAGAGCTCTGAAAAGTAAACACTGTAAGGTTTTGCCATAAAAGATAGCAAAGGGGAAAAGGCAGACCAAAATGCCCACTGCTTGTTACACTTAGTGCCGCAGGATATTTATTCCCACAATAAATTCCAATTAAATCTCATTTTCTGTGCTTTGTACTTTCCCACCAAAACATCAAATAATCGAACTTAGGAATTCATTGTTCAATCAAACTTGTACATGTGTGTAATTGTGTAAGTACAAAGATGTTTATTAAAATATTGTGATTTTTAAAATAACAGAAATAACCTAAATACTAAAAATGTGGGACTTAGTAAATAATTACCTGTATAATGGGATATTAGATAGCTATTAAAAATAATGTGTCTAGGGAGGAAGGAGGGGGGAGGTTAAGATGGCAGAGGAGTAGGGGACCCCTTTTTCAGCCGGTCCCCTGAGTTGAGCTGGATAGGTACCAGACCAGCAGGAATATCCACGGAATCAGCCTGAGACGCAGGAAGATACATCTGGATCTCTACAAATGAACATCTCCAGCGCTGAGTATCGAGGTACGAAGCGGGGAGCCGTGAAACCGCGCACAGATATCGGAAGCTAAACAGAAGGGGGAGGGAGCCGCCGTGTCAGGGCGCCGGGAAGCGGTAGCCACCTACAAGGGGGAGCGGACAGACCGCGGACCCGCACACTTGAGACAGCAGGCTGAGAAGGGAGCTCCGGGAGCGCACGCGGGACGGCTGGCGGTTGGCGGGCCACCTGCACGGGGGAGCAGGCGGACTCGCGGACAGCACCCGTGAGACACCAGACTGAGACGGGGAGCTCCGGGAGCCCGCGCGGGGCGGCTGGCGGCGGGCGGGGTTGGAAACACAAAGGACAGAGACGTGCCGGCCCTGGAAGTGAGGGCTGGGACGCCGGGTGTGGGGCGCACAGCCCGGGATGCTGCAGGGTTGAGCAGCACCAACAGAAACAGAGTTAAAGTGGCCAGAACATCAGTGGAGAACGATCCGCGATCCCTCTGTTCTGAGACAGAGGCTGAATTTCAGCCGCTGCTGCTCTCTCAGAAGAGGCATAGCAAACCGCCAGGGAAAGCCGCCAGAGAACAAAAGCCCGGAAATACCGGCTCACAGGGTGCCCATCCCCATCCCCCCTCGCAAGGGACACAGAGACTCTACCCAAACAGGGTTTTCTGAGTACCTGCAGGCAGGCCCCTCCCCCAGAAGGCAGGCTGAAAAATCAAGAAGCCCACAACCCGGAGCGCCTGAGTGGCGCAGTCACCAAGCACCTGTCTTCGGATTAGGGTGTGATCACAACGCTCCGTAAGGAGTCCTTCATCGGGCTTCTCCACCGGGAACCTGCTTCTTCCTCTCCCACTCCTCTGCTTGGGTTCCCTTTCTTGCTGACTGTCTCTCTCTCTCTCAAATAAATAAATAAACTCTTTAAGGAAGAAGCCCACATCCCTAAGATCTCTATAAAACAAGGGCGCACGGCCTGGGTCCCAGTCAACACTTGGGCTCTGGACAACCCTGCAATCTCTCTTCATCAGAATGACGAGAAGGAGAAGTCCCCCCCAGCAAAGAAAAGATAATGAGTCTGTGGCCTCTGCCACAGAATTGGCCTCGGCCACAGAATTAATACATATGGATGTATCCCAATTATCAGAAATGGAATTCAGAGCAACAATGGTCAAGATGATGAGTAAACTTGAAAAAAGCATCAGAGAAAGCGTTGCTGAGAATATAGAATCCCTAAGGGCAGAAATGAGAGCGAATCTGACAGAAATTAAAAATTCTATGAGCCAAATGCAGTCAAAACTAGAGGCTCTGACGGCCAGGGTCACCGAGGCAGAGGAACGCGTTAGCGAATTGGAGGATGGGTTAGTAGAAGAAAAAACGAAAATAGAAGCTGGTCTTAAAAAAATCCACGCCCACGAATGTAGATTACGGGAGATTACTGACTCTATGAAACGATCCAATGTCAGAATCATCGGCATCCCTGAAGGGGTGGAGAAAAACAGAGGTCTAGAAGAGATATTTGAACAAATTGTAGCTGAAAACTTCCCTAATCTAGCAAGGGAAACAAGCATTCGTGTCCAAGAGGCAGAGAGGACCCCATCCAAGCTCAACCAGGACAAACCTACGCCACGGCATGTCATAGTGCAATTCGCAAATATTAGATCCAAGGATACAGTATTGAAAGCGGCCAGGGCAAAGAAATTTCTCACGTACCAAGGCAAAGGTATCAGGATTACGTCAGACCTGTCTACAGAGACCTGGAATGAGAGAAAGGCTTGGGGGGGCATTTTTAAAGCTCTTTCAGAGAAAAACATGCAGCCAAGGATCCTTTATCCAGCAAAGCTGTCATTCAGAATTGATGGAGAAATAAAGACGTTCCAAAATCGCCAATCATTAACCAATTTCGTAACCACGAAACCAGCCCTACAGGAGATATTAAGGGGGGCTCTATAAAGGTAAAAAGGCCCCAAGAGTGATACAGAGCAGCAAGTCACAACCGATACAAAGACTTTAAAGAGAAATGGCATCATTAAAATCATATCTGTCAATAATCTCTATCAATCTAAATGGCTTAAACTCTCCCATAAAACGCCACAGGGTTGCAGATTGGATAAAAAGACATGACCCATCCATTTGCTGTCTACAAGAGACTCATTTTGAACCCAAAGATGCATTCAGACTTAGAGTAAGGGGATGGAGTACCATCTTCCACGCAAATGGACCTCAAAAGAAAGCTGGAGTAGCAATTCTCATATCAGATAGACTGGATTTTAAACTAGAGGCCATAGAGAGAGATACAGAAGGGCACTATATTATTCTTAAAGGAAGTATTCAACAAGTGGATATGACAATTATTAATATATATGCCCCCAACAGGGGAGCAGCAAGATACACAAGCCAACTCTTAACCAAAATAAAGAGACATATAGATAAGAACACAGTAATAGTAGGGGACCTCAACACCCCACTATCAGAAATAGACAGAACACCCTGGCAAAAACTAAGCAAAGAATCAAAGGCTTTGAATGCCATACTCGACGAGTTGGACCTCATAGATATATATAGAACACTACACCCCAGAACCAAAGAATACTCATTCTATTCAAATGCCCATGGAACATTCTCAAGAATAGATCATGCTCTGGGACACAAAACAGGTCTCAGCCAATACCAAAAGATTGAAATTATCCCCTGCATATTCTCAGACCACAACGCTCTGAAATTGGAACTCAACCACAAGGAAAAACCTGGAAGAAACTCAAACACTTGGAGGCTAAGAACCATCCTGCTCAAGAATGACTCGATAAACCAGGAAATCAAAAAACAAATTAAACAATTTATGGAGACCAACGAGAATGAATACACAACGGTCCAAAACCTATGGGATACTGCAAAGGCAGTCCTAAGGGGGAAATACATAGCCATCCAAGCCTCACTCAAAAGAATAGAAAAATCTAAAATGCAGTTTCTATATTCTCACCTCAAGAAACTGGAACAGCAACAGAGGGACAGGCCTAACCCACTGACAAGGAAGGAGTTGACCAAGATTAGAGCAGAAATCAATGAATTAGAAACCAGGAGCACAGTACAGCAGATCAACAGGACTAGAAGCTGGTTCTTTGAGAGAATCCATAAAATTGACAGACCACTGGCAAAACTTGTCCAAAAACAAAGAGAAAGGACTGAGATTATTAAAATTATGACTGAAAAGGGAGAGGTCACGACCAGCACCATTGAAATTGCAAGGATTATTAGAAACTTTTATCAACAGCTATATGCCAAAAAACTAAACAATCTGGAAGAGATGGAGGCCTTCCTGGAAACCTATAAACTACCAAGACTGAAACAGGAAGAAATAGATTTCTTAAATAGGCCAATTAACTATGAAGAAATTGAGTCAGTGATAAACAACCTTCCAAATAATAAAACTCCAGGCCCAGACGGTTTTCCTGGGGAATTCTACCAAACATTCAAAGAAGAAATAATACCTATTCTCCTAAAGCTATTTCAAAAAATAGAAACAGAAGGAAAGCTACCAAACTCATTCTATGAGGCTAATATTACCTTGATCCCCAAACCAGGCAAAGACCCCCTCAAAAAGGAGAATTACAGACCGATTTCTCTAATGAATATGGATGCCAAAATCCTCAACAAGATCCTTGCTAATAGAATCCAACAGTACATTAAAAGGATTATCCATCATGACCAAGTGGGATTCATACCTGGGATGCAAGCATGGTTCAACACTCGCAAATCAATCAATGTGATACATCATATCAACAAGAAAAGACTCAAGAACCATATGATCCTCTCAATTGATGCAGAAAAAGCATTTGACAAAATACAGCATCCTTTCCTGATTAAAACCCTTCAGAGTGTAGGAATAGAGGGTACATTTCTCAATCTCATAAAAGCCATCTATGAAAAGCCTACTGCAAGCATTATTCTCAATGGGGAAAAGCTGGAAGCCTTTCCCTTAAGATCAGGAACACGACAAGGATGCCCACTCTCGCCACTATTATTCAACATAGTACTAGAAGTCCTTGCAACAGCAATCAGAAGACAAAAAGGGATCAAAGGTATCCAAATCGGCAAAGAAGAAGTCAAACTGTCTCTCTTTGCAGATGACATGATACTCTATATGGAAAACCCAAAGGAATCCACTCCCAAACTATTAGAAGTTATAGAACAATTCAGTAAGGTGGCAGGATACAAAATCAATGCCCAGAAATCAGTTGCATTTCTATACACGAATAACGAGACTGAAGAAAGAGAAATTAGGGAATCCATCCCATTTACAATAACACCAAAAACCATACGTTACCTTGGAATTAACTTAACCAGAGACGTAAAGGACCTATATCCTAGAAACTATAGATCACTTTTGAAAGATATTGAGGAAGACATAAAAAGATGGAAAAATATTCCATGCTCATGGATTGGAAGAATTAACATAGTTAAAATGTCCATACTACCCAGAGCAATCTACACTTTCAATGCTATCCCGATCAAAATACCGAGGACATTTTTCAAAGAACTGGAACAAATAGTCCTTAAATTTGTATGGAACCAGAAAAGGCCCCGAATCTCCAAGGAACTGTTGAAAAGGAAAAACAAAGCTGGGGGCATCACAATGCCGGATTTCGAGCTGTACTACAAAGCTGTGATCACAAAGACAGCATGGTACTGGCACAAAAACAGACACATCGACCAATGGAACAGAATAGAGAACCCAGAAATGGACCCTCGGCTCTTTGGGCAACTAATCTTTGATAAAGCAGGAAAAAACATCCGGTGGAAAAAAGACAGTCTCTTCAATAAATGGTGCTGGGAAAATTGGACAGCTACATGCAAAAGAATGAAACTTGACCACTCTCTCACACCATACACAAAAATAAACTCCAAATGGATGAAAGACCTCAATGTGAGACAGGAATCCATCAAAATTCTAGAGGAGAACATAGGCAACAACTTCTATGACATCGGCCAGAGCAACCTTTTTCACGACACATCGCCAAAGGCAAGAGAAATAAAAGATAAAATGAACTTATGGGACTTTATCAGGATAAAGAGCTTCTGCACAGCCAAGGAAACAGTCAAAAAAACTAAGAGACAGCCCACGGAATGGGAGAATATATTTGCAAAGGACACCACAGATAAAGGACTGGTATCCAAGATCTACAAAGAACTTCTCAAACTCAATACACGAGAAACAAATAAACAAATCATAAAATGGGCAGAAGATATGAACAGACACTTTTCCAATGAAGACATACAAATGGCTAACAGACACATGAAAAAATGTTCAAAATCATTAGCCATCAGGGAAATTCAAATCAAAACCACACTGAGATACCACCTTACGCCAGTTAGAATGGCAAAGATAGACAAGGCAAGAAACAACAATTGTTGGAGAGGATGTGGAGAAAGGGGATCCCTCCTACATTGTTGGTGGGAATGCAAGTTGGTACAGCCACTCTGGAAAACAGTGTGGAGGTCCCTTAAAAAGTTAAAAATTGAACTACCCTATGACCCAGCCATTGCACTACTGGGTGTTTACCCCAAAGATACAGACGTAGTAAAGAGAAGGGCCATATGCACCCCAATGTTCATAGCTGCATTGTCCACAATAGCCAAATCATGGAAGGAGCCGAGATGCCCTTCAACAGATGACTGGATTAAGAAGCTGTGGTCCATATATACAATGGAATATTACTCAGCTATCAGAAAGAACGAATTCTCAACATTTGCTGCAACATGGACGGCACTGGAGGAGATAATGCTAAGTGAAATAAGTCAAGCAGAGAAAGACAATTATCATATGATTTCTCTCATCTATGGAACATAAGAACTAGGATGATCGGTAGGGGAAGAAAGGGATAAAGAAAAGGGGGGTAATCAGAAGGGGGAATGAAACATGAGAGACTATGGACTATGAGAAACAAACTGAAGACTTCAGAGGGGAGGGGGTGGGGGAATGGGATAGACTGGTGATGGGTAGTAAGGAGGGCACGTATTGCATGGTGCACTGGGTGTTATACGCAACTAATGAAGCATCAAACTTTACATCAGAATCAGGGGATGTACTGTATGGTGATTAACATAATATAATAAAATAAAATTAATTATTAAAAAAAAAATAATGTGTCTAATTCACATACACAGGCATAGAGCAGTATCTTGAAGTTTTGGAGTTTGGGGTTTTTTTTTTAAGATTTTATTTATTTATTTATTTATTTATTTGATGGAGAGAGCAAGAGAGAGTGCCCACACAAAGGGAGAAGCAGATTCCCAGCTGAGCAGAGAGCCTGAAGCAGGCCGGTCCCAGGACCCAGAGATCATGACCTGAGCTGAAGCAGACGCTTGACAACACTGAGCCACCCAGCCGCCCCTTGAAGTTTTGTTAGGCGAAAAAACACAAGAAGCAAATGATATTCATAGTTACACTGCATTTATGTTTTTAAGTATATGCATATAAACACTTACATATAAATAAATAAAGTCTAGAAGGGTAGTATCCAAGCTGTTAACAGTGCAACAGTTTCAAATTTATACACTCAGTGTACTATTTAAAACATTTAAGTTAGCATACACTGCTTTTCTAATAAAAGATAATTTTTCGTTAGGCAAATCTCTCTATTCTTTGCCAACCACCTAATTATGAAGAAATGGCTTGTAATCCTAGTAAAATGAACTTAGAAAAACACCAATTATAGAGTAAAACCAAACAGGAAAGACAGAAGGAATATCTTTCTTGACACAAACCTGCACTCATAGGCCTGTGTCCTACATGTCATACAGATACATATTTGCAAAGCACACACATACACACACCAGCATGGCACTGCCAGTCTGCATGCACAGGTTGGCCTAGCATCCAAATAAACGGAGAAACTGGTTCCCAACTTATAAGAACTAATCAGGAAGTGCCTTTAGCAAAAAATTTTTGTCATCTCCCCCTATGAGACTGACAGAATCATGATGGTACCACAAAATCTAGGCATTCACTGTAGTCTGAAGTCTAGTCAAGAACTTGACATCCTTTACCTCTTGTAACTCCCTTGCCAATGACTATGAGGGCCAAGGTTGTGGTGGGGGTGGGAGTCTTTCAGTTCTGTGGAAATTATTAAAATGGTCCTCATAAAAAGACTGGTTGGAATCACCAGTTCAAAAACTAAATCTGTATGTGACCTCACCAACCAAGAATCAGTCTCTCATTTCCCTTCATTGGGTCGGATACCTAACCCATGATGATAATAGTATAGAGATAAGAGAGAATGACTCAGTAGACCAGTTTACAGGGTTTTAACCTGGAGTTTACCTTTGGCCAGTCTGAAGAATATATGTACATGGGTCACCTTTTTTGGTGACAAATGATTGAGAGTTTTATTTTTGCTTTCAGCATAACTATTTAAAAAAAAAGTCGACTTATATTATCTGGTGAGGGGGAAATAAGTCAAATACCAAGACCAGGACTTAATCCCTTAACAGTCAGTCTGGTGCCAGTAAAGGTCTATGCTTCTCAATATGAGACCTCAAATAGATACCTTATGGACTCAGCTTTCAATTTGCATAAAAAACATCAAAATTGTTTTCATAAATCTATAACATTCTCATTTATTTGGCTGTTATTTAACAAGTATTTACTGAGCAACTATTCTGTGCCAAGAATATTCTAGACAGACAAGAAGCCTCTCTCTCATCTCAGTGGGAGTGTGAAGCGAGCAATATATAAATAAACAGCTGTGAATGGGATCCTGTCACCTCCCTACACACACATGGATTTTGTTCTTCTTAAGTTTGGAGTACCCCACAATGCAGTACTTGGATCTATTTTCTTTTCTATTCTCACTCACTTCCAGGGTTTATTTCTCCAGTCTTGTGACAGCAAAATTTTTACCTCAGGCCTAGAGTTCTTTTTGAGCTCCAGATCAATATATCTAACTATTAACATTTTCACTTGACATGTTGTAGACATCCCTGACTTGACAAATACAAAACCAAGTATCTTACCTTCCCTCTCAAACCTGAAACTCCATGCAGCCATCCAAAAACCTGGGCATCCTTGATGTTCCCTCCCTCTGTAAGTCAGATGCCCAGCCAACATTCCACATTCAATTTGTTAGAACATCCTGTTTTCTCTATCTGTAAGACAAACCCAGAATTAAACTACTTCTTACCACGTCCACTGCTTCCTCCTTATTTCAAGCTATCGTCTTTTGACCTATTCTCCTTTCACTGGTCTCTTTGCTTCAACCATTGCTGCCTCTGCCTTACGGCAGACAAAAGAGACAAGTTAAAACTTAAGTTAGATAATACCACTCCTTTGCTCGAAACCCTCCTCCTCTTTCCACATGAGGCAAATCAGTGTTCCTCAAATATGGCAGTTCTGACTTCCTGTTAGATTGTTTGCCCTCTATTCCCTCTACCTGGACTATCCCTTCCCCAAATAACAACATAACTAATTCTCATCTCTTTCAAATATTTGCTCAAATGACAGCTTCTTCATGAGGTCTATCCTGAATAACCTTTTAAAAATTTCCATATACGTCCTATTTCGTCACTCTTCCCTTTTTTTTATCCTTTTTTTTCTATAGCATTTAGCACCTTTTAACTTGCTATATACAACTATGTTGATTGCCTGTCTTGCACTATTAGAAAATAAGCTCCATGCAGGCAGGTATTTTTATGTCTTTTGTTTACCCAAGTAGCTACAATAGCGCCTGACACATAATAAACACCCAAAATTTATTTGTTGAATGAATGCATTAAGTAATAAATTATCCTCTCATCTCCTATAAAACCAATTTCTTCATTGGATTACTTTATCTACAAACTAAAATGGCAAGGGGTTTTGAATTTTTGTTCTAAATGTGATAGAAGACCATTGAAGTATTTTAAATATGGGCATGCCATGAGCTTATCTAAGTTTTAAATAGATTACTCTTGCTTCTTTATAGAAATGAGATTATAAGATGCCTAGAATAGGAACAGGAAAATGAAGTTCAGTGGCCATTATTCAATAAGCAGCAGAAATACCTGCATAAAACCCAAAAATCATTTAGAAAATATATTGACAAGGAGGAGGTTAAGATGGCGGAGGAGTAGGGGACCCCTTTTTCAGCTGGTCCCCTGAGTTGAGCTGGATAGGTACCAGACCAGCAGGAATATCCACGGAATCAGCCTGAGACGCAGGAAGATACATCTGGATCTCTACAAATGAACATCTCCAGCGCTGAGTATCGAGGTACGAAGCGGGGAGCTGAAACCGCGCACAGATATCGGAAGCTAAACAGAAGGGGGAGGGAGCCGCCGTGTCAGGGCGCCGGGAAGCGGTAGCCACCTGCAAGGGGGAGCGGACAGACCGCGGACCCGCACGCTTGAGACAGCAGGCTGAGAAGGGAGCTCCGGGAGCGCACGCAGGACGACTGGCGGTTGGCGGGCCACCTGCACGGGAGAACAGGCGGACTCACGGACGGCACCCGCAAGACAGCAGACTTAGAACGTGAGCTCCAGGAGCGCGCGCGCAGGGCAGCTGGCGGGACACCAGCACCGGGGAGCGGGCGGACCGCGGACCCGCACTCTGGAAACGGCAGACTGAGTCCGTGAGCCGGGAGCGTGCACCACCAAGCATCTCACGGAGCTCCGGAGCTCCGGTGTGCTCACTGGATCGAGGCTGAGACCGGGAGCTCCGGGAGCGTCCGCGGGGCGGCTGGCGGCTGGAGGGCCACCTGCACGGGGGAGCAGGCGGACTCGCGGTCAGCACCCGTGAGACACCAGACTGAGACGGGGAGCTCCGGGAGCCCGCGCGGGGCGGCTGGCGGCGGGCGGGGTTGGAAACACAAAGGACAGAGACGTGCCGGCCCTGGAAGTGAGGGCTGGGACGCCGGGTGTGGGGCGCACAGCCCGGGATGCTGCAGGGTTGAGCAGCACCAACAGAAACAGAGTTAAAGTGGCCAGAACATCAGTGGAGAACGATCCGCGATCCCTCTGTTCTGAGACAGAGGCTGAATTTCAGCCGCTGCTGCTCTCTCAGNCAGTCAAAACTAGAGGCTCTGACGGCCAGGGTCACCGAGGCAGAGGAACGCGTTAGCGAATTGGAGGATGGGTTAGTAGAAGAAAAAACGAAAATAGAAGCTGGTCTTAAAAAAATCCACGCCCACGAATGTAGATTACGGGAGATTACTGACTCTATGAAACGATCCAATGTCAGAATCATCGGCATCCCTGAAGGGGTGGAGAAAAACAGAGGTCTAGAAGAGATATTTGAACAAATTGTAGCTGAAAACTTCCCTAATCTAGCAAGGGAAACAAGCATTCGTGTCCAAGAGGCAGAGAGGACCCCATCCAAGCTCAACCAGGACAAACCTACGCCACGGCATGTCATAGTGCAATTCGCAAATATTAGATCCAAGGATACAGTATTGAAAGCGGCCAGGGCAAAGAAATTTCTCACGTACCAAGGCAAAGGTATCAGGATTACGTCAGACCTGTCTACAGAGACCTGGAATGAGAGAAAGGCTTGGGGGGGCATTTTTAAAGCTCTTTCAGAGAAAAACATGCAGCCAAGGATCCTTTATCCAGCAAAGCTGTCATTCAGAATTGATGGAGAAATAAAGACGTTCCAAAATCGCCAATCATTAACCAATTTCGTAACCACGAAACCAGCCCTACAGGAGATATTAAGGGGGGCTCTATAAAGGTAAAAAGGCCCCAAGAGTGATACAGAGCAGCAAGTCACAACCGATACAAAGACTTTAAAGAGAAATGGCATCATTAAAATCATATCTGTCAATAATCTCTATCAATCTAAATGGCTTAAACTCTCCCATAAAACGCCACAGGGTTGCAGATTGGATAAAAAGACATGACCCATCCATTTGCTGTCTACAAGAGACTCATTTTGAACCCAAAGATGCATTCAGACTTAGAGTAAGGGGATGGAGTACCATCTTCCACGCAAATGGACCTCAAAAGAAAGCTGGAGTAGCAATTCTCATATCAGATAGACTGGATTTTAAACTAGAGGCCATAGAGAGAGATACAGAAGGGCACTATATTATTCTTAAAGGAAGTATTCAACAAGTGGATATGACAATTATTAATATATATGCCCCCAACAGGGGAGCAGCAAGATACACAAGCCAACTCTTAACCAAAATAAAGAGACATATAGATAAGAACACAGTAATAGTAGGGGACCTCAACACCCCACTATCAGAAATAGACAGAACACCCTGGCAAAAACTAAGCAAAGAATCAAAGGCTTTGAATGCCATACTCGACGAGTTGGACCTCATAGATATATATAGAACACTACACCCCAGAACCAAAGAATACTCATTCTATTCAAATGCCCATGGAACATTCTCAAGAATAGATCATGCTCTGGGACACAAAACAGGTCTCAGCCAATACCAAAAGATTGAAATTATCCCCTGCATATTCTCAGACCACAACGCTCTGAAATTGGAACTCAACCACAAGGAAAAACCTGGAAGAAACTCAAACACTTGGAGGCTAAGAACCATCCTGCTCAAGAATGACTCGATAAACCAGGAAATCAAAAAACAAATTAAACAATTTATGGAGACCAACGAGAATGAATACACAACGGTCCAAAACCTATGGGATACTGCAAAGGCAGTCCTAAGGGGGAAATACATAGCCATCCAAGCCTCACTCAAAAGAATAGAAAAATCTAAAATGCAGTTTCTATATTCTCACCTCAAGAAACTGGAACAGCAACAGAGGGACAGGCCTAACCCACTGACAAGGAAGGAGTTGACCAAGATTAGAGCAGAAATCAATGAATTAGAGACCAGAACCACAGTAGAGCAGATCAACAGGACTAGAAGCTGGTTCTTTGAGAGAATCCATAAAATTGATAGACCACTGGCAAAACTTGTCCAAAAACAAAGAGAAAGGACTGAGATTATTAAAATTATGACTGAAAAGGGAGAGGTCACGACCAGCACCATTGAAATTGCAAGGATTATTAGAAACTTTTATCAACAGCTATATGCCAAAAAACTAAACAATCTGGAAGAGATGGAGGCCTTCCTGGAAACCTATAAA
Source organism: Ailuropoda melanoleuca (assembly GCF_002007445.2). NCBI lineage: Eukaryota > Metazoa > Chordata > Mammalia > Carnivora > Ursidae > Ailuropoda > Ailuropoda melanoleuca. Next base: position 69,519,096 of record NC_048220.1, on the reverse strand, counting down.
CTACCAAGACTGAAACAGGAAGAAATAGATTTCTTAAATAGGCCAATTAACTATGAAGAAATTGAGTCAGTGATAAACAACCTTCCAAATAATAAAACTCCAGGCCCAGACGGTTTTCCTGGGGAATTCTACCAAACATTCAAAGAAGAAATAATACCTATTCTCCTAAAGCTATTTCAAAAAATAGAAACAGAAGGAAAGCTACCAAACTCATTCTATGAGGCTAATATTACCTTGATCCCCAAACCAGGCAAAGACCCCCTCAAAAAGGAGAATTACAGACCGATTTCTCTAATGAATATGGATGCCAAAATCCTCAACAAGATCCTTGCTAATAGAATCCAACAGTACATTAAAAGGATTATCCATCATGACCAAGTGGGATTCATACCTGGGATGCAAGCATGGTTCAACACTCGCAAATCAATCAATGTGATACATCATATCAACAAGAAAAGACTCAAGAACCATATGATCCTCTCAATTGATGCAGAAAAAGCATTTGACAAAATACAGCATCCTTTCCTGATTAAAACCCTTCAGAGTGTAGGAATAGAGGGTACATTTCTCAATCTCATAAAAGCCATCTATGAAAAGCCTACTGCAAGCATTATTCTCAATGGGGAAAAGCTGGAAGCCTTTCCCTTAAGATCAGGAACACGACAAGGATGCCCACTCTCGCCACTATTATTCAACATAGTACTAGAAGTCCTTGCAACAGCAATCAGAAGACAAAAAGGGATCAAAGGTATCCAAATCGGCAAAGAAGAAGTCAAACTGTCTCTCTTTGCAGATGACATGATACTCTATATGGAAAACCCAAAGGAATCCACTCCCAAACTATTAGAAGTTATAGAACAATTCAGTAAGGTGGCAGGATACAAAATCAATGCCCAGAAATCAGTTGCATTTCTATACACGAATAACGAGACTGAAGAAAGAGAAATTAGGGAATCCATCCCATTTACAATAACACCAAAAACCATGCGTTACCTTGGAATTAACTTAACCAGAGACGTAAAGGACCTATATGCTAGAAACTATAGATCACTTTTGAAAGATATTGAGGAAGACATAAAAAGATGGAAAAATATTCCATGCTCATGGATTGGAAGAATTAACATAGTTAAAATGTCCATACTACCCAGAGCAATCTACACTTTCAATGCTATCCCGATCAAAATACCGAGGACATTTTTCAAAGAACTGGAACAAATAGTCCTTAAATTTGTATGGAACCAGAAAAGGCCCCGAATCTCCAAGGAACTGTTGAAAAGGAAAAACAAAGCTGGGGGCATCACAATGCCGGATTTCGAGCTGTACTACAAAGCTGTGATCACAAAGACAGCATGGTACTGGCACAAAAACAGACACATCGACCAATGGAACAGAATAGAGAACCCAGAAATGGACCCTCGGCTCTTTGGGCAACTAATCTTTGATAAAGCAGGAAAAAACATCCGGTGGAAAAAAGACAGTCTCTTCAATAAATGGTGCTGGGAAAATTGGACAGCTACATGCAAAAGAATGAAACTTGACCACTCTCTCACACCATACACAAAAATAAACTCCAAATGGATGAAAGACCTCAATGTGAGACAGGAATCCATCAAAATTCTAGAGGAGAACATAGGCAACAACTTCTATGACATCGGCCAGAGCAACCTTTTTCACGACACATCTCCAAAGGCAAGAGAAATAAAAGATAAAATGAACTTATGGGACTTTATCAGGATAAAGAGCTTCTGCACAGCCAAGGAAACAGTCAAAAAAACTAAGAGACAGCCCACGGAATGGGAGAATATATTTGCAAAGGACACCACAGATAAAGGACTGGTATCCAAGATCTACAAAGAACTTCTCAAACTCAATACACGAGAAACAAATAAACAAATCATAAAATGGGCAGAAGATATGAACAGACACTTTTCCAATGAAGACATACAAATGGCTAACAGACACATGAAAAAATGTTCAAAATCATTAGCCATCAGGGAAATTCAAATCAAAACCACACTGAGATACCACCTTACGCCAGTTAGAATGGCAAAGATAGACAAGGCAAGAAACAACAATTGTTGGAGAGGATGTGGAGAAAGGGGATCCCTCCTACATTGTTGGTGGGAATGCAAGTTGGTACAGCCACTCTGGAAAACAGTGTGGAGGTCCCTTAAAAAGTTAAAAATTGAACTACCCTATGACCCAGCCATTGCACTACTGGGTGTTTACCCCAAAGATACAGACGTAGTAAAGAGAAGGGCCATATGCACCCCAATGTTCATAGCTGCATTGTCCACAATAGCCAAATCATGGAAGGAGCCGAGATGCCCTTCAACAGATGACTGGATTAAGAAGCTGTGGTCCATATATACAATGGAATATTACTCAGCTATCAGAAAGAACGAATTCTCAACATTTGCTGCAACATGGACGGCACTGGAGGAGATAATGCTAAGTGAAATAAGTCAAGCAGAGAAAGACAATTATCATATGATTTCTCTCATCTATGGAACATAAGAACTAGGAGGATCGGTAGGGGAAGAAAGGGATAAAGAAAAGGGGGGTAATCAGAAGGGGGAATGAAACATGAGAGACTATGGACTATGAGAAACAAACTGAAGACTTCAGAGGGGAGGGGGTGGGGGAATGGGATAGACTGGTGATGGGTAGTAAGGAGGGCACGTATTGCATGGTGCAATGGGTGTTATACGCAACTAATGAAGCATCAAACTTTACATCGGAATCTGGGGATGTACTGTATGGTGATTAACATAATATAATAAAATTTAAAAAAAATTAAAAAAAAGAAAGACAAAAAAAAAAGAAAATATATTGACAAAAGATACGGCATAACAAATGTGACTAGTTGCTTTATTGGTATTTAACATCCATACCATGTCTTTAACCATACTTAGCAATAATGATACCACAACATTAACACTTCCATTTGGCCATTGCTCATTGTAAATGACATATGACCTCAGATACACTCCTTTGTATATTTCTTACCAGAAAGCAAATGAATTCCAGATAGATACAACTAAAAACAGGGCACATATTATTCTCATAGTTACTGATAACAAAACGTTTTCTCATATTTGTGGTGGTGGCATATTCCATGCTTATAATGCCATATTCCATTTAAGCAGGAAAAAAAAATCACCATTTAATGAAATGATACTCTAAAATTTCCAAGCTTTTTTTTTTAAGATTTTATTTATTTATTTGATAGAGCGATAGCTGTGAGTGGGGAGAGAGAAGCAGAGGGAGAGGGAAAAAGAAGCACACTCCCCACTGAGCAGGGAGTCACATGCAGGGCTTGATCCCAGGACCCTGAGATCAGGACCTGAGCCAAAGGCAGATGCTTAACCAACTGAGCCACCTAGATGCCCCTAAGATTTCCAAGCTTTCAACATGCTGAAAATATGGGAAATGGACAAAGCACATCACATTTTATTTCATAATAACAATTCATGTATCTACTCCCTCAAAAGGAACGAGTAAATACTTTATAAGTTTACCTTAGGGCTGCTTTACAAGTCAGTCCTAATATTTATTTTATTTAAAAATAAAATTCCAGGGCACCCGGGTGGCTCAGTCAGTTAAGTGTCTGTGTTTGGTTCAGGTCATGATCCCAGGGTCCTGGGATCAAGTCCCGTGATGGGCTCCCTGCTCAGCAGGGAGCCTGCTTCTCCCTCTGCCCTCCCCTCTGCTTGTGCTCTCTCTCTCACTCTCTCTCTCTCTTGCTCTCTCTCTCAAAATAAATAAATAAAATATTTAAAAAATAATAAAATAAAAAATAATAAAAAATAAAAATAAAATTCCAATATGGAGAAGCTATTTTAAAAATTAAATTCTCCTACCTTTTCCAAAACTTATCTTTAAAAAAAAAAAAAAGTCTTTAATGTTGCTATAGCCAATGTTAGAGAAATTACTGCCTGTGCTCTCTTCCAGGATTTTTATGGTTTCAGATCTCACATTTCGGTCTTTAATCTGTTTTGGTCTTATTTTTGTAAGAAAGTGGTCTCATTTCATTTTTTTGCATGTAGCTGTCCAGCTTTCCAAATGTCATATGTTGAAGAGACTGTCTTTTTCCCATTGCATATTCTTGCCTCTTTTGTCAAAGATAAATTGACCATATAAACATGGGTTTGTTTCTGGGCTTTCTTTTTTTTTTTTTAAGATTTTATTTATTTATTCATTTGAGAGTGAGCAAGAGAGATAGAGAGAGCACAGGAGCAGGCGTAGAGGGAGAGGGAGAAGCAGACTCCCCACTGAGCAGGAAGCCCAATGTGGGGCTCAATCCCAGGACCCTGGAGTCTTGACCTGAGGTGAAGGCAGATACTTAACCAACTGATTCACCCAGGTGGCCCCTGTTTCTGGGCTTTCTATTCCATTGATCTTTGTGTCTCTTTTTGTGGCAGTGCCATACTGTTTTGATTACTACAGCTTTGTAGTATAACTTGAAATGTGGTATTGTGATACCTCCAGATTTGTTTTTCTTTTTTAAGATTGTTTTGGCTATTCGGGGTCTTTTGTGGCTCCATACAAATTTTAGGATTATTTGTTCTAATTCTGTGAAAAATGTTGTTGGTATTTTGATAAGAATTGCATTAAATCTGTAGATTGTTTTGGGTAATATGAACATTTCAACAATATTTGTTCTCCCAATTCATGAGCATGGAGTATCTTTCCATTTGTTTGAGTCATCTTCAATTTCTTTTGTCAATGTTTTATAGTTTACTGAGTACAGATCTACAGATCTTTCAACTCTGGTTAGGTTTATTCCTATGTATCTTATTGTTTTTCATACAATTGTAAATGGGACTGCTTTCTTTATTTCTCTTTCTGTTGTTCCATTCTTAGTGTATAGAAATGCAGCAGATTTCTGTATATTGACTTTGTATCCTGCAACCTTACTGAATTTACTTATCAGTTCTAGTAGTTTTTTGGGGAAGTCTTTAGTGTTTTCTATATAAAGTATCATGTCAACTGCAAACAGTGAAAGTTTTATTTTTTCCTCACCAGTTTTGGTGCCTTTTATTCCTTTTTCCTGTCTGATTGCTCTCACTAGGACTTTAAGTACTATGTTGAATAAAAGTGGTAAGAGTGGACATCCTCGTCTTGTTCCTGATCTTAGGGGGAGAGCTCTCAATTTTTTTGCCATTGAGTATGATGTTGGCTGTGTGTTTTTCATAAATGGTCTTTATTGTGTTGTGGGATGCTTCCTCTAAAACTACTTTGTTTAGGGTTTTTATCATGAATGGATTTGTACTTTGTTGAATGTTTTTTCTGCCTCTATTAAAATGATCATACAGTTTTATCCTTTCTCTTATTGATATGATTTATCACATTGATTGATCTGTGAATATTGAACCACTCCTGCATCCTGGGAATAAATCCCATATCATCATGGTGAATTATTTCTTTGATGTATTGTTGAATTTACTTTGCTAATATTTTGTTGCAGATTTTTGCATCTATGTTCATCAAAGACATTGGCCTATAGTTCTCTTTTCTTGTAGTGTCTTTATCTGGTTTTGATATCTGGGAAATACAGGCCTCATAAAATGAATTGGAAATTTTTATTACTCCTCTATTTTTTTGTAATAGTTTGAGAAGAATAGGTCTTACTTTTCTTTAAATGTTTGGTAGAGGGGCACCAGGGTGGGTCAGTTAGTTAAGCAAGTGACTTGGGCTCAAGTCATGACCTCAGGGTCCTCGGATCAAGCCCCACATTGAGCCCTACACTGAGCCTTGTGTTGGGCTCCACACTAAATGGGGAGTCTACTTGTCCCTCCCCCTCCCTCTGTCCCTGTTTGTGCACTCTCTCTCTTTCTCAAATAAATAAATAAAATCTTTATAAAGAAATAATTTAAAAAAAATAAATGTTTGGTAGAATCTACCTGTGAGGTCATCTAGCCCTGGAATTTTGCTTGTTAAGAGCTTTTTGATTTCTGACTCAACTTCATATATCTCCTGAGGCAAGGGAAATAAAAGCAAAAATAAACTATTGAGAGTACATCAAAATAAAGTTTCTGCACAGCAAAGGAAACAATCAACAAAACTAAAAGACAACCTATGGAATGGGAGAAGATATTTGCAAATCAAATATCCCTGATAAAGGGTTAGTATCCAATATGTAAAGAATTTATACAACTCAACACTCAGAAAACAAACAATCCAATTTAAAAGTGGGCAGAAGACATGAACAGACATTTCTCCAAAGAAGACATCCAGATGGCCAACAGATACATGAAAAGATGCTCAGCATCACTGATCATCAGGGAAATGCAAATCAAAACTACAGTGAGATACCACCTCACACCTGTCAGGTTAGCTAAAAAAAAAAAAAAGAGAGAGAGAGAGAGAGAAAAGAAAAAAAAGAAACAACAAATGTTGGCAAAGATGTGGAGAAAAAGGAGTCCTTGTGCATTGTTGGTGGGAATGCAAACTGGTGCAGAATAGAGGTTCCTCAAAAAGTTAAAAATATAACTACGCTATGATCCAGTAATTCCACTACTGGGTATCTATCCCAAGTAATAAAAAAAAAAACACTAATTCAAAAGGAAATATACACCCCTGTTTATTGCAGCATTATTTACAATAGCTAAATTATGGAAGCAGCCCAAGTATCTACTGATAGATGAATGGATAAAGAAAAATGGCACGCGCGCGCACACACACACACACACACACCACACACACACTGGAATATTATTCAGCCATAAAAAAGAATGAAATCTTGTCATTTGCAACAACATGGATACCAAAGAGTATTACACACACACACACACACACACACACACACACACTGGAATATTATTCGGACATAAAAATGAATGAACTCTTGCCATTTGCAACAACATGGATAGAGCTAGAGAGTACAATGCTAAGCATTGTCAGAGGAAGACAAAAAACCATGATTTCCCTCCTGTGAAATTTAGGAAACAGAACAAACAAAGGGTAAAAAAAGAGAGAGAGAGAGAGAGAGAGAGAGAGACAAACCAAGAAACAAACTTTTAATTAGAGAGAAACTGCTGGTTACCAGAGGGGAGATGGATGAGGGGATGGATGAAATAGGTGTTGGGGATTTCACTATATTGTACACCTGAAACTAATATAACACTATACTGGAATTAAAATAAAAAAACTTTATCATACATAAATAAAGTACATCATTTAAAAATTCTTTAAATGCAGAAACGAGTAAAAAATCAATGCATTTCTTTAGTTTCTTCCTTATTTTAACTTTTATTCTGATTGCAGAGTTGAATAGGTATTTTAACATTTTTAACGATTCTGGCATAAAATGATCAATATCATTTCTTTCACAACTGCTAATTATAAAGTGATGGTAAGGAATAATACGTAACAGAGAATTTGAATTATTTCACTATTACAGTATCAAAATATTTACACAGAATGGTGGAGGGAGGAAAGGGTTTCACACATTATTGTGTATTTTTCCTCATTCATTTATTTCATTGACCTGTACTCAAAACCAATGGCAAGAGGAAATAAAGGCAAAAACATCCCTAGGGACATAGGCAGTCTTTAAATAAAACTCCTGCATGGTCTTTAGATATGAGAGAAACTTTCAAGCTGCAAACACACAGAGAATAATAAAACACTCCTTGTGTAACTATATTATTTAGCTGGCAGATACACATATGCCTAATTCACCTAAGCAAAGCAGAATACCCGGAAGGAAATGTTGATAGGAGCCTGCTGTAAAGGAAGTATTCCACAGAGGAGATCCAATTGGGATATACAAAATTTAAGGGGAAATCTGAATACTGTTATGTGATTAAGATTATCCCTTTATTAAAAAAATTATTATATAAATCACACATACTAGAAAAACATCGAAAGTATATACAAGTCACTTTCTGCCATAATTTACATACATTTGGGTGCTATATCACTTTTTAAATAAAGCTTGTTTAATATGGATAAAAATGCAACCAATCTATGTTTTCATATTTTTTAACCCATGCATATAGAACTTCTTTATACAATAAGAGTTTCCATTGAAACTTACAGAGGTTAGAAGGGGGTTAACCTAAAATCTTATCTGCAACAAAGAACTTTGTCATGTGTTTACGTTTGTGACTTTGTTTTCATTATGCAACAATTTTTCTGATAAAGGTAAGATGCACTTTCAAAAGAGTAACAACATTAGGAAGCACATTTCCACATCTAGGATTACAACTAACTCTTGTCCATCCTGGAACAAAATGACGTTCTTGCTGTCTCTTGCCCAGATGTTACAAAGCCACCTTATTGATCACCCTGACTTTGATCTTGTATTCTTCCAATTCATATTTCATAGTATCCTTCTATACCAGTTCACTCATAATAATCAAAAAGTATTAAAATTCTGCCACCCCAATTATGCTAAATTTCACTGAGCCGCATCCTCAATGACACTGGAATTTGATTGCTTTGAAAGTGTTGGGGGAAAATGAGTATATCATCACAACCATGAGATTAGTAGCAAATGAACACATGAAAAGAAAACAAGAAGCCCTATAGGATAATTAACAAATGTATATTTAAAAGAAAAATATAAATTAAAATAAATTTTCTTTCTAGGTCATCAATTATTATTCATACATATTCCACAAAATACATGATGTGTAGCCCTGAAGTAAAGCATCAATATCAAGCATTTGCAGAGCTAATCAATCTTTACTAGGTTTGCCTCCAATTAAAGGGAAACTGTTAGAAAAATGTTGCATTATCCAAAATCTATGTTGGTATGTTTTTTTCCTAGGGAAATGTTTCATCTTAAAATAGCTTAGTAATCCCTATTATTATCATCAAGATAGCTTAATAAAATTGTTGCTGCATAAATATATAATTCTACCCATTTTTATAATTTATTCCTGAGTAGTCAATTTTCTATTTGATTTTTTGCTTTCCAAATGTAATATGATGTGTGTCAGCCAGTGTATACCTACATTTTACCCAGTAATTACCTCAACATTTATTTTCATTCAGGAAGGAGGACTAAATAAAAAATGTCATCTTAGCTGTGCTTCTAAATGAAATCAAACAATTTAATGTGGATCTTTCCTTCTCTCTAGATCACAAAGTCATTACAAAGATAATGTTACAGAAAATTTTTTAAAAAGTCTATATGGTTCAACAGAAACTTCAATTGTTAATCTTGTTAAAATTAATTTCCTTATAGTGATACTAGAATGTTTTTATACATCTTCTAGCCATCAAGCTTTCTGATACACTTCACCCTGGAGCATAATTAAATGTCAAGAATGTCTTGTATTGAAAAAATCTGCTACTGACTGATATGTCCTCCTCCCCAAATTCTATGTTAAAACCTAATTCCCAATGTGACAGTATTTAGAGCTAGGGCCTCTGGGGATAATTAGATCAGGAGGATGGAACCCTCATCAATGGGATTGGTGCCCTTATACTGTAGGCCCACACAGCTCCCTGGTCCCTGCCACCGCTTGAGGACAGAGTGAGAAGATGGCCATATATGAACCAGAAAGGGGGTTCTCACCAGACACCAAATCTACTGGCATCCTGGTCTTGGACTTCCAGCCTCCAAAACTGTGAAAGATAAATTTCTGTTGTTTAAAAGCCACGCAGTCAGTAGCCTCCTGTGCTGGGGAGTGGGCCGGACTCATGGACTGGTAGCTGGGGGGAAACCAGACCCAAACCGGGAGCTCGGGAGCGTGTGAACTAGACTGAAACTGGGAGCTCCAGAGCACTCACTCGAACCAGACTGAAACCAGGAGCTCTGGAGCACATGCACGAACCAGACTGAAACCGGGAGCTTGAGAGCATATGTGGGAAGCAGGGTGGCTGGCAGTGTTAGAAGCAAAAAGGGCAGAGACATGCTGGCCCTGGGAGCGAGGACAGGGAGAATGGCTGTGGGACACACAACCAAGGACGCTGTGGGTTTTTAGCAGCACCAACAGAAATGGAGTTAGAGTGGCCAGGAGAGATGAGTGAAGAGAAGACTGCGATCTCTCTGTTCTGAGACAGAGGTCTGGATACGGTCATTGCTGCTCTGACCCTCTGAAGAGTCACAGAAAGCCACCAGGGAAAGCCGTCAGAGAATAAAAGCCTGGAAAAAAATGGTTCTCACTGTGCCCATCCCCCCCCAACAGGGGACAGGGCAACTCTACCAAAACAGGATTGCCTGAGTATCAGCACAGCAGGCCCCTCTCCCAGAAGGCAGGCTGAAAAAACAAGAAGCCCATATCCCTAAGGTCCCTATAAAACAAGTGCATCTTCCTTGGGACCTGGTCAATAATTTGGGCTCTCTACATCCCTGCAACCACACCTCATCAGAATGACAAAGAGGAGGAACTCCCAATGAAGGAAAGAAACAGAGACTGTGGCCTCTGCCACAGACCTAATGGATATGGATATAGCCAAATTGTCAGAAATGGATTTCAGGGTAACAATTGTCAAGATGATGTGTAGGCTTGAAAAAAATATTAATGAAAATATTAACGAGAATATAGAATCTCTAAGGGTGGAAATGAGAGCAAATCTGGAGGAAATTAAGAATGCTATGAATCAAATGCAGTCTAAACTGGATGCTCTGACGGCCAGGGTAAACGAGGCAGAAGACCGAATTAGTGAGTTACAGGATGAGAAGATAGAAAAGAAGGAAAAAGAGGTAACATGGCTTAAGAAACTCCACTTTCAAGAAATAAGACTATGGGAGATTACTAACTCAATAAAACGTTCCAATGTCAGAATCACTGGCATCCCCGAGGGGGTGGAGAAAGAGAGAGGTCTAGAAGAGATACTTGAACAAATTATAGCTGAGAACTTCTCTAATCTGGCAAAGGAAACAAGCATTCGTGTCCAAGAGGCAGAGAGGACTCCTCCAAAGATCAATGAGAACAGACTGACACTATGTCACATAATAATAGAATTCACAAAACTTAGGATCCAAGGGAGCAATCATGAAAGCAGCCATAGGGAAGAGATTCCTCACGTACAAAGGGAGGAACATCAGGATAATGTCAGAACTGTCTGCAGAGACCTGTCAAGCCAGAAAAAGCTGGTAAGACATATTCAGAGCACTAAGTGAGAAGAACATGCAGCCAAGGATTCTTTATACAGCAAGGCTGTCATTCAGAATGGATGAAGAGACAAGAGCTCCCAAGACGGGCAGAAACTGAAAGAATATGTGACCACCAAGCCAGCCCTACAAGAAATATTAAGGGGGGTTCTATAAAAATAAAAAGACCCCAAGAGTGATACAGAACAGAAACTTACAATCTATACAAACAAAGATTTCACAGGCAGCATGACATCACTAAAATCATATCTCTCAATAATCACTCTCAATGTGAATGACCTAAATGCTCCCATAAAACGCCACAGGGTTGCAGATTGGATAAAAAGACATGACCCATCCATATGCTGTCTACAAGAGACTCATTTTGAACCTAAAGCTATATCCAGACTGAAAATGAAGGGATGGAGAACAATTTCTCATGCCAACGGACCTAAAAGAAAGCTGGGGTAGCACTTCTCATATCAGACAGATTAGATTTTAAGCTAAAGACTGTAGTTAGAGATACAGAATAATACACTATATTATTCTTAAAGGGTGTATCCAACAAGAGGATCTAACAATTATAAATATCTATGCCCCCAACAGGGGAGCAGCTAGATACACAAGCCAACCCTTAACCAAAATAAAGAGACATATAGATAATAATACATTAATAGTAGGGGACCTCAACACTCCGCTCTCAGCAACAGACATATCACCTAAGCAGAAAATCAACAAAGAAACAAAAGCTTTAAATGATTAACTGGACCAAATGGACCTCATAGATATATATAGAACGCTACACCATAGAAAAACAGAATACTCATTCTTTTCGAATCCACATGGAACTTTCTCCAGAATAGACCATACTGGGTCACAAAACAGGTCTCAACTGATACCAAAAGACTAAGATTATTCCCTGCATATTCTCAGACCACAGTGCTTTGCAACTGGAAATCAATCACAAGGGAAAACTTGGAAGAAACCCAAACACTTGGAGACTAAGAATCATCCTGCTTAAGAATGATTGGGTAAACCAGGAAAATAAAGAAGAATTTAAGCAATTTAGGGAAAGCAATGAGAATGAAAACACATTGGTCCAAAACCTATGGGACACTGCAAAGGAGATCCTAAGGGAAAATCCATAGCCATCCAAGCCTCACTCAAAAAAACAGAACAATCTAAAATGCAGTCCTTATACTCTCACCTTAAGAAGCTGGAGTTGGAACAGAAGAACAGGCCTAACCCACACACAAGTAGACAACTGATTAAAATTAGAGCAGAGATCAAAGAATTCGAAACCAGGAGCACAGTAGAGTAGTTCAACAAAACTAGAAGCTGGTTCTTTGAAAGAATTAATAAGATCGATAAGCCACTGGCCAGACTTATTCAAAAGAATAGAGAAAGGACTCAAATTAATAAAATTATGAATGAAAGGGGAGAGATCACTACCAACACCAAGGAAATAGAAACAATCATTAAAAACTATCATCAACAACTATATGTCAATAAATTAAACAAACTGGAAGAAATGGATGCCTTCCTGGAAACCTACAAACTACCAAGGCTGAAACAGGAAGAAATTGATTATCTAAACAGACCGATTAATCATGAAGAGATTGAAGCAGTGATCAAAAACCTCCCAAAAAACAAGAGTCCAGGGCCTGGGGAATTCTACCAAACATTCAAAGAAGAAATAATAACTATTCTCCTGAAGTTGTTTCAAAAAACAGAAACAGAAGGAAAACTACCAAACTCATTCTATAGGTCAGTATTACCTTGATCCCAAAACCAGGCAAAGACCCCATCAAAAAGGAGAATTACAGACTGATATCCCTGATGAATATGGATGCCAAAATTCTCAACAAATTTCTAACTAATAGGATCCAACAGTACATTAAAAGGATTATCCATTACAACCAAGTGGGATTCATCCCTGGGATGCAAGGGTGGTTCAACATTTACAAATCCATCAGTGTGATAGATCACATTAATAAGAGAAGAGACATGAACCATATGATCCTTTCAATTGATGCAGAAAAAGCATTTGACAAAATACAGCATCCTTTCCTGATTAAAACCCTTCAGAGTGTAGGGATAGAGGGTACATTCCTCAAGTTCAGAAAAACCATCTATGAAAAGCCTACACTGAATATCATTCTCAATGGGGAAAAGCTGAGAGCCTTTCCCTTAAGATCAGGAACAAGACAGGGATGCCCACTCTCGCCATTATTGTTGAACATAGTATTAGAAGTCCTAGCAACAGCAATCAGACAACAAAAAAGAATAAAATGTATTCAAATTGGCAAAGAAGAAGTCAAACTCTCTCTCTTTGCAGATGACATGATACTTTATATGAAAAACCCAAAAGACTCCACCCTCAAATACTAGAACTCATACAACAATTCAGTAATGTGGCAGGATACAAAATCAATGCTCAGAAATCAGTTTCATTTCTATACACGAACAATGAGACTGAAGAAAGAGAAATTAGGGAATTGATTCCATTTACAATAGCATCAAAAACCATAAGATATCTCGGAATAAACTTAACCAGAGAGGTAAAGGAACTATAATCTAGAAACTACAGAACACTGATGAAAGACATTGAAGAAGACACAAAAAGATGGAAAAACATTCCATGCTCATGGATCGGAAGAATAAACATAGTTAAAATCTCTATGCTACCCAGAGCAATCTACACTTTTAACACCATCCTGATCAAAATACCGATGACATTTCTCAAAGACCTGAAACGAACAATCCTAAAATATGTGTGGAACCAGAAAAGACCCTGAATCGCCAAGGAAATGTTGAAAAAGCAAAACAAAGATGGAGGCATCACGTTGCCTGATTTCAAGCTATACTACAAAGCTGTGATCACCAAGACAGCATAGTACCGGCAGAAAAACAGACACATAGACCAATGGAACAGAATAGAGACTCCAGAAATGGACTCTTGATTTTATGGTCAACTAATCTTTCACAAAGCAGGAAAAAACATCCAGTTGAAAAAAGACAGTCTCTTCAATAAATGGTGCTGGGAAAATTGGACAGCTACATGCAAAAGAATGAAACTTGACCACTCTCTCACACCATACACAAAGATAAACTCCAAATGGATGAAAGACCTTCATGTGAGACAGGAATCTATCAAAATCATAGAGGAAAACATAGGCTGTAACCTCTTCAACATCAGCCACAGCAACTTTTTTCATGACACATCTCCAAAGGCAAGAGAAACAAAAGATAAAATGAACTTCTGGAACTTCATCAAGATAAAAAGTTTCTTCACAGCAAAGGAAATGGTCATCAAAACAAAGAGGCAACCCATAGAATGGGAGAAGATATTTGCAAATGAAACTACAGATAAAAGGCTGGTATCCAAGATCTATAAAGAACTTCTAAAACTCAATACACGAGAAACAGTCAAATCAAAAAATGGGCAGAAAATACGAACACTTTTCTAATGAAGACATACAAATGGCTAACAGACACATGAAAAAATGTTCAACATCATTAGCCATCAGGGAAATTCAAATCAAAACCACCTTGAGATACCACCTTACGCCAGTTAGAATGGCAAAAATTGACAAGGCAAGAAACAACAAATGTTGGAGAGGATGTGGAGCAAGTGGAATCCTCTTACACTGTTGGTGGGAATGAAAGTTGGTACAGCCACTTTGGAAAACAGTGTGGAGGTCCCTCAAAAAGTTAAAAATAGAGCTACCCTATGACTCAGCAATTGCCCTACTGGGTATTTACCCCAAAGATACAGATGTAGTGGAGAGAAGGGCCATATGCACCCCAATGTTCATAGCAGCATTGTCCACAATAGCTAAACTCTGGAAGGAGCCGAGATGCCCTTCAACAGACGAATGTATAAAGAAGATGTGGTCCATATATACAATGGAATATTACTCAGCCATCAGAAAGAATGATTACCCAACATTTGCAGCAACATGGATGGGATTGGAGGAGATTATGCTAAGTGAAATAAGTCAAGCAGAGAAAGACAATTATCATATGGTTTCACTCATTTGTAGAACATAAGGAATAGCAGGGAGATAGGTAGGAGAAGGAAGGGAAGAATGAAGGGGGGTAAACAGAAAGGGGAATGAACCACGAGAGACTATGGACTCTGGGAAACAAACTGAGGGTTTCAGAGGGGAGAGGGGCGGGGATTGGGCTAGGCTGGTGATGGGTACTAAGGAGGGCACGTATTGCATGGAGCACTGGGTGTTATACGCAAACAATGAATCATGGAACACTACATCAAAAACAAATGACATACTGTATGGTGACTAACATAATAAAAAATTTAAAAAGAAAAGAAAAGAAAGGAAAAATAAAAATAAAAGCCATGCAGTCTAAGCTATTCGGTTATGGCAACCAAACTGACTTGGACAATATTATACCCATGTTCAAATCTACTTCTATGCTCCTTAGTATCTTTAAAACAAAAGTCTGAATTTTGTATTAAGGCATACAAATCCCATGGAAATTTACTCCTACTTAGTTTCCAGCTATATTCCTCTCACTAAATCTCTGAACTCCAATCAAGCCCGATAGGTCATTTCCCAAACATATCTTTGCCTATTTCTACCTCAGCATTTTTGTAGAGTGCTTTCATTTGTATAATGTGCCTGGCTATTTTTATCTGTAATGCCATATACTCTAGCACATTTAAACCGTTGGAGAACCTATCCATCTTCCTTGACCAAACTAAAATGCCATCTTTCCTAAGGATAACCCAATCTGTATTAGTCTTTCCTTCTGTGTTACCAAATCATTTTGTTTATCACATTCTGCTTCTCCAAATCCATACCTTATTCAAAGTTTGTTTTACAATAAAAACAACTGCGTGTTTTTCAAAAATAGATTCTCAACCCATGTTTATGAATTAATTATGCATACTGGCAATGGTTCATATACTCTAAAAAAAATAGTGTCCAACCAAAATTTTGGTAAAACAAAGCCTGATGATTGTAATAAAAATAAAACCCTCATTTATTTTTTTGATATTCCATAGCAAAACCCTAGTAGAAAGTTAATTTGATTCTATTTCAAGTTTAACTTAAAAACTGGATTTAAATAGCATAAAAATACATACACATGTAATTATATCCATGTATTGAACAAACACAAGTGGTAATAAAAATGCAGTCTTTTTGTTTCCTATCAGTCCTTTACTTTTAAAACTATTTTCTTAAAATTTTCAAACACAGATAAAGCAGAGAGAGAAGTATAATGTACCCATCAACCCATATTCAGTGGTTATCAAGATTTTGCCAGGCCTTGCTTTGGCTATTCCTTTTTCTTCCCTTTCAAAATGTATTCAGTGGAAGTAATACCGCCTGTCCCCAGATGAAACTATAGCAGACCCCTGGAGTCTTCAGCTCATTCTTAAGCAATGGACAGTTCTGCAGTTGTAAATAATCTCAGTGAGTCTCAATTCAGAAAATAGAAGGTCAGTTCAAGGTTTTAATCAATTGTGCCTAAGATCTTCCCTTCCCTGGCTCTGTTCTGTTTCAGAGCCAGAAGGACAGAAGGGGATGGTCCTTTCCTTTTTTTTTTTTCCCCCAGTCTACATTCCCAGCTGGACAACCATTTTTGCAGTCCCTCTCTGGTATCAAGTGGAAGGAGAAACTAATGGCACCTTAGACTGGCTTTGCATTCCCTAAAACTGGAGGACATTAACCTTTTTGTGTCATGTGGTGCTTTCAAAAGCTTGCCTCAAGTGTCTTGCAGGACCCCTCTTTCTTACGTAACCTGCAACCAGGCAGATACACCTCTATGCCAGGTGGTCATGTACTACTCCTTCCTCAGTCTCTAGGCAGTCACCTCTCAGCTTTTTCTGGCTGCAGTAGTCCTTCTACCACTCCAGGAGGACCTGAATAAGAACCCAGATGACTGTATACCGGCTCTCCTGCAAGACCCACATCAGCTCTATAGGAGTATTCCTGTATGTCTTGACTGGACAAACTCTCAAGGGGCTGATCCCAACAAGCAGCAGTCTCCAGGCTTAACCTTCAAAGCAGTTTATCATCGCAACCTCATCTTTCAGGTTTCCAGGCAGAGTCAAACCCCAGCACACCAGTTATAGGAGTGACTTTTTCAGCTCTCCATTTAGGCTTTCGGAGAGACTCTTCTAAAAGTTAGAAGTCAGAATTCATCTCATCTCCAGGGATGGGAACTTAAAACAAGGCATAAGCTACCTATTAAAAAATCTCATTCTTTCTCCTCCACTCTCTCACAGGTGACTTTGAGAGAAGTAATTCATTTATTTTCAATATCACAAATTGTTTCATCTTACTTCCTAATTCACATCTATTGTATCTTGATACCTAATTGAAACTTTCATTTCAATTTCCTTCACTATAAATATCTTGTCACAAACACACACACATACACACAAACATAGGATTAATTGTAAATGGAGTCATCCTTAGTTTACATCATCCAGAGAAGACTATAATTCATTTTATTGAAGGAAAACTACTGGAAAATATTGAATTTTTGTACAGTGTAGATACTGATAGAAAGTTCCTTGGAGGATATAGAATTCCATGATAAAGTGAAATGAATTCCAGTCATATTTAGTAATATTAATGTTCCTACATAATCTGTTTTGCCTAGTTAAAAACATTTAATGAATAACATTTATATTGGCTGAGTACCATCAGTATATTAGGTTTTATAGTGAACATACAGAAGACTAAGTCCCATTCTTGTGTCTATTTAATAAATATTGACTTCTTGTTTAGGAATCTGACAAGATTTATTGACATGGCAATTCCATATTTTCTGAGAAAGATTAAAATTTTTATTAGGCCCCAAAACGAGAAGGTAATGTCAATACTGGTCTTGGTTACATGCATTTATCATGACATTCATTCAAACACAGATTGAGGTTTCCATAAAACTGTTAGCCCCGTTTCTTTTTTCACATAATCAGGTGAGACAGAGCCATTCAAACATCCCTTTTCAAACCAGGAATGAACAAAGGACCCCCAAGTCTAGATGCAATGCTGAATCCAATAAGAGTGCCCCTGAAACTAGCCAGGCCTCTCAAAAGAGCAAGAGTAAGAAAAGGGAGGCACATCAGTAGTGCAGTCACTGTATGGCCAAGTGAGAATAGGAACCATCACTGTCTGGCCCACTGTTACATTATTGAGGAGGAAAACACTAAATTGATTTGCATATATAAAGATGGTCTGTGGAATTGCATGTGATTCTCATCTAAGGAATAATAAAGGATACTATTAAGGAATTTTGTTAGTTTGTTTTTAATCTCCCACTTAACATAGAACAAAAGGAAAAAATATATAAGAAAGCCTTGAAATATAATGTCAAACAATAACAAACAACTGATGGCCAAGAGAAAATAAGGGTCCAAAGATGAGTGTACCTAAAAATAACTGAGTCACTCTGGGCTTTTGCTTATTTGTTTGAGATGATATATGCAGTTTTTATATGGTGCCCAGCACAAATTAATTATTTAATAAATGACAACATTTATTGTTATCACTTATATTGTTATAACTAATTTCTAGCAAAGGGATATTTGCAAAGCAAATACTCTTGATAAAGGCATTACAAGCAAGAATGCTCAGAGAAGAAATTACTTTTCCTCATTGAAACAGTTTTTATAGTGTTCTCTTATTAAAAGGCAAGGGGTAAATGGGGTCAAATAGTATGACTAGAATAATATATTATGTATATAATATAAATTGGGATTATGCTACAAATAATCTGGCAATTTATTATTTAATAATTATAGGCTTCACCAATGCCAGTACCAGAAACTAATATATACATGATTTATATATATAAAATATGATGTATATTATTTGTATCTTGTATCTATATGTATATAAATTTCATACATATATTACATACATAAAATTTTGACTTTATATGTTCCAGACTTCCATATCATTCAACCCAGAAACTAAAAATAGAAATAATTATTTTGTCAGAAATTCCATCATGTCCTTATCAGAAAGAAAAAGTCTTAGAGACACCTTGAAAGCAAGTAGTTTGATCGTCCTAAGTTACCAAAGCAATAGGTACTTTTGTGTATTCTAACAAAATGATGACTTACCAGTACAGAGTAACTGCTCAGTAAATATTTGTTGAAATATTGAATGAGCCACAGGAATAGCATAATTGCATTTTGTCAATGATCAGTAAATGTATTCTTTTTTGAAAGGAATAATTCTGTTTAAACACAAAAGCTATAAAGCCAGTCAACGAGAAGATCCTAATATAGTTTCTAGAAGACACTAACCTTGAGAAATCAGATGGTATTCAGCTCTGGTTTGTTCTGTGATATGAGCAGAAGAATTAAAACAACTTTACGAAACTGTCCATGAGAACACCGTTGGCTCATTTCCTTCCACCGAATCAAGTCTTAATTCATACTGTCACTAAGATCACTTTTTGTATTGTGGAAACTTTTACATAATGCTTCCAGGAAAGGTGACATGGTTAAATGGTTAATCCTGAAAACTATTCAAATAAGACAACACCCTAGAAAAACACAGCTAGTGAAAAAGGTTGTTTTCATTCAGTTCACTATCTATGTGTGAGCCCAAGGAAAATACAGGCAGATTTTAGGTGTCTGGAGGAAAACGCTATTTGCTTAAAAGGTACTTTTCAGACAATAGGGCAGATGTTAAAATTTACAGTTTTATTCCAAACTCAGTCATTTACTCACTTGAAAAATTTGGGTTGCCATTTCCTACAAATAAAATAAGGCTAACGTTTGCCTATGTCAGTGTGACATATCAAAACTTAGCGATCCTCAGCATATGACAATGTAAGTATATATAATTTAACTGCAAGAATACATTAGCAAGTAATTGAGAGCAATTTAAAATCTAAATGGAGGTTTTAGGTTTAGATAAATGAAAAGAATCAAGCTTATTTTTTCTTCAAAAATATCTTTAATGGCTTTAGTCAGGTCAAATCCATTTCATATAGATAATCTATCATTCAAGTCATAGAGTGATAATTTTGGCCTGAAAAAATAGAAATTTGAATTTGAAGAGCATATCTCTTTTCTGGAACAACTGCTTCTATGTCTATTCCAAGAGAACGACAAATAAACAAAGATCAGATAAAAATCTGAAGGTCATTACAAAACAACACACATCCAAGATTATTTTCTTCTACTAAAAAGAGAGTTAGAAACTACATCATAAGAATAAAATTCCTCATACTTGAATTTCACCTAGGGGAAAATATACCAGAACCTCCAGAAGAGGAAAAGGGGGGTTATTTTGAAAATATTCTCTAGGTGATGCTGAAAAATTCTCCAACCAATCAGCTGATAAATCCAACCAACTAATCTTATAATCCTATATGGTCACAACACAATAATGATAATAATAGTCTTTTCATATTTCATTTGGGTACCAGGTATTTCCATCTCAATGCTTTGTCATGGTCTTAAAGTGCACATATTAAACTATTTTCTTTTCCATCATTAGTCTATTCCTCCTCATATAATCTTTACCAAACAAGCAGTCTTCCTCAAAGACACCTTTCCCCACAGACCTTTCACGAACTGGCATGTCCTTTCAATTCTATCTCTAAATTTCCTCTCAAATCTGACTGACCTTCTGGACTCCATATTTACCTAAAATTACTTCATCTCTCAATGAGACTGATTCAACAGTCTCCTAACTGCTGTTCTTGCCCACACCCGCTTCCACTCTGCTCCCAAATTACCTTTATTAGAAAGGATTTATTATATAATCATGCCTCTTCTTTTAAAAACTTCTTCAGATCACTATGGTCTTTAAGAAAAGGCTTCAAAATCTTTTGCATGTCACATATTGTTCTCCAAAATTTGGGCACACACTACAGCATCAACTTTTACTTCCCCAAATCCTCATACTTAGTGACCCTATTGAATTTCTCACTGATCCACCTACAAATTCCTTAATCCTTGAGTCATTATATATGCCATTTTCTCTGTATGGAAGAGTGTTTTCTGGTAAATTCCTACACCTTCTCCAAATCCAATTCAACTTTTTTTCCTCTGAGAAATCTTCCCCAGTCCCTTCAGCACTTGGGACACTTTGCAGAGTTTCCACTGACATAAGAAGTTCACTATGAAAAAAGATATGGGATTGTAGAAACAGGGGATTTAAAATACAGGAGATGCAAAAGGAATTCCTAGGAAAATAATGAAAGCAATCTCCTGGAAGACATTTATGCAGCAAGTTGGGAGAGCAACCAACAACCTACTAAACAGAAAGATGAACACTGTGAGAAGGCAAAGGATAAGGCATGATAAATTTCCAGGTGTTTTGATCTATTGAGAAGAATTTTACAGTTTTTTAGAGAATTTGCAAGAGATAGTGATCAGTGAGGCTACTGTTGCCTCTAAGGTAAATTAAAACCTGTGTAAGAATGAGAATGTGATCAACTTCTATGCGACTGAGTTCTTTCTGAACAATAATTACTAATGAAAGTAATATAATCTCTAAACATTGAATAAGTCAAATTTTGTGATATGTTTAAATAGGGCAAATTTTGTATGAGTTTAATCCCCATCTTCCATAAGGAGATTAGATAAAAATTAAGTCTGAAAAATCAAGAAATAGATGTATAAACTTATTCTTTAGATATATGGAGGCAAAGGCCAGAAGAAATTGCAGAAGGGTCGAAATTGCTTGCTCTTAGGATCAAAGAAGGCCTGTGTTCCTCAACTACTGGGGCACTTTTTCACATTGTGTTCCTTGTGAGTGGTGCCCAAGGCCTGACAAAAAAAAACAAGCAGGGACTGGACTCCCAGTGTTCAATCCAACTGGAGGTAGTATGACCAAAGTAAAGCATATAGATCCAGACATTAGAGATACCATAAAGCAAAAACAATAAATAATAT
Source organism: Ailuropoda melanoleuca (assembly GCF_002007445.2). Classification (NCBI taxonomy): domain Eukaryota; kingdom Metazoa; phylum Chordata; class Mammalia; order Carnivora; family Ursidae; genus Ailuropoda; species Ailuropoda melanoleuca. The sequence continues at coordinate 69,497,143 of NC_048220.1, read as the reverse complement.
TAGAAGAAACAAAAAGATGGAAACAGCTACTTTCAAAATTTTGTTTGTACGAGTAGTCAGAAAGTAGGCTGAAAATAATCTGATAGCTTTCAATCAAAGAATAGAAATTATAAACCAGATTTGCTACACAAAATGCTTACGATATACAGAGGACAGAGTTAATGTGCCAAAATAAATTTTCCCTCTCTAATGTTCATTCTATTTAGACATTCTAATACAATGAGAAGTTTAAAATCAGAAATTTAATTTTGTTTTAACAAAATATGGCATAATTTAAGGGAATTTTCATAGCACTGAAAGTTTTTTTATGAAATCTACTACAGTATTACCTAATTCTAAAAATGAATTTATACATGAGTACTTTTAAGTTATAATATATGTATAATATCATAACTATGAACAAGTCTCTAATAAGTACTAAATACCTAAATTTTAATAAATAATTTTTAAAAACTGGGTTTTTTTACATGTTTTCATTTTCTCCATATAAAATTAAAGAGATTCAATGGGTAAAGTATTATAGCTATAATGCAAGTTCATCCAAGTTGCTGCAAAAGTCATTTTATTATTATTATTACTATCATTATTATATTATTATAAAGCACAAATAGTCCATTAGAAAATGTAGTATTAGTTTATTCAACACATTTTGAGATCAACTATGTATCAGGTCCTATTCTAGGTACTAGAATATAGCACTGAGTAGAAGAGAGAAAACTATCTGCCTTCTTAAAGCTTACACTATAGTTGAAAAACAGAAATAACAGTAATAATAAGAAAAAGAAAATGTCTAATTCACTATAGCAACAAAAACTATGAAGTACCTAGCAATAGACCAAAAAAATTTGTAAGAAGTCTATGGAGAAAATTATGAAACATAATTGAAAAATATAACTGCTAAGTAAATGGAGAAATATACCATGTTCATAGATTGAAACAGTACCATAAAGCTGACAATTGCTCTATAAATAATATAAATTAAATACAACTTCAACTCAAGTTAAATTACAATAATTCTTCGAAAAAAAGGTTTTAAAATTCATGTGGAAGATTTGAAATGGCCAAAAAAACCCAAAATTGTTTTAAAAACAAGGGAGGTGGGCCAACAGAAATCAAGCTTTCTAGTCACAAAACCATAAAGTGTTTCATTGGTAAGGATAGAAAAGTAAATCAATAGAGTAGAATAGAAAGCCGAGAGATAAACTCATGCATACTTAATATATGACTCGGGTTATATAAAAATCAGTGGTAGGGACGCCTGGGTGGCACAGCAGTTAAGCGTCTGCCTTCGGCTCAGGGCGTGATCCCGGCGTTATGGGATCCAGCCCCACGTCAGGCTCCTCCGCTGTGAGCCTGCTTCTTCCTCTCCCACTCCCCCTGCTTGTGTTCCCTCTCTCGCTGGCTGTCTCTATCTCTGTCGAATAAATAAATAATAAAATCTTTAAAAAAAAAAATCAGTGGTAGAAAGAGTCAGTATTCAATAAATGAATCCAGGTGAAAAAGACTAAGTATATGGAAATATATGTATGTGTCAAATTTTTGTGATCTTGGTGTAGGAAAAGATTTCTTGCACAAGATACTAATTAAGTACAGACAACAAAATACTTGATACTCTTAACTTCATTAAATTTACAGATTTGCGCACAATAGACATTATAAAAAGATAAGGAAAAAAAAAAACTTGGTCTACCTGCTGAGAAAAATCATTTAAAATGCACACAGTCTTTAAATCCTTAGCATGCAGGAAACTTGAAGTACTCCCACTAGTCAACATAATAGACAATCCTAAGAGAAAACGAGCAGATGTAAAGAGATCATTCTCAGAAGAAAAAATATGAATGGCCAATAAACAAAAGAAAAAATGTCCATATTCACTAGTCAGAGAAACACAAAAGAAAATAATTCATCAGACTGGTAACAAAAAATTTTAAGTATCTCAATATCAAGTACTGGTGAGGATATGAAGCAACAGAAACTTTTACAGTCTGCCAGTCCAAGTATAAATTTTTGAAATTACTTTGGAGAGAAATTTGGTATTATGTAGTAATGCTAAAAATGTTCATCACCCACAACTCATAAATTCTAATTCTAGGTTTAGAAACTAGGAAAAATGTACAGAGGATATAAGGAAATACGTATAAGAATAATCTTAGTATTGTTCATTTGAATTGCTTTTACAAACTTAGTTCACTTGAAAAGTTTAAATCTAGATATCCCAATCTGACAAGTGGATGAAATTCACTAAGATGAAAATTTCAAACTTCTAAAATATGTATGCCATCCCATTTGAGGCATAGTAAGAGACTTTGGTTAAAAAATATGCAAAGTAAAAAATGAAATCTACATACTTCAAGTTAAGATTAGTGATTTTTAAATTTAGCAGCAGCTACTTTTGTCTTAGACAGTGTTTCAGTCCTCTAATAATAAATTCTTACAAGCTTTATGTAATTAAACTGTCAATGGAAAAAATTTGAGTAAAGATGTTAAATTCTCCGGCTAATTTTTAGAAAGAAATCATAACTGTATAAATATATATATATATGTATCCTAAGTTTACTGGAGGCAAGGCCTGTGTTTTAATTGTCAATAACATATGAATTCCACACAAATATAAATGTTACTATTGAGAACAATAAATCCTATAACTTCATAATAGTCACGTCTGTATTTCCAGAAAAAGAAAGCTTTTTAAGCTTAACAATAAAAAAATTAAACTTTTTTTTTAGCTTAGAGCAGTATGTGACTGAAAACATGCCATGAAAAATATGCCATGAAAGCAGAAAAATGTGACACATACTGATAATAATACACATAGTGATAATAAATAAGAAAAGGTTTAAGATGCAATGATTAATATTTTAGAGCTAGATTGAAAAAAGACTTGGGGCACCTGGGTGGCTCAGCTGTTAAGCATCTGCCTTTGGCTCAGGTCATAATCCCAGGGTCCTGGGATGGAGCCCCGCATCAGGCTCCCTGCTCGGCAGGAAGGCTGTTTCTCTGTTTCCCACTCCCCCTGCTTGTGTTCCCTCTCCCGCTGTCTCTCTCTGTCAAATAAATAAATAAAATCTTTTAAAAAAGAAAAAAGACTTGACTTTACATCAGATTAACATGATGCTTTTCCTCCAGAGTTTATTCTATAAAATTATATTTGGCTCCCAGATAAATATGCTCTTATTAAGAGGAAACAAGCAAAAGAGATATTACTGTTCTAGCACACTTAAATAATGTTTTCACACATTTCCCAAGCCAAAATATTAGGTGTAAAAGTTTTTGCTTACAAAATTAAAGTTGAAAATTCATAAATTATTTAAAACCAAAACTATACATTAGCTACTTTCAGCAATTTAATTTAACTCTCAAACTACATGGAAAGAAAATATTCTAATATTTAAAAACCCCAAATTCAAAAAAGTGCCCTTAAGTGTGGTTCCAAGAATGTAATATGAGCTACTTGATGTCAATAGTGATAATATGTTCAGAAAAATATAAACAAGAATAAAGGACACCCGGGTGGCTCAGTCATTTAGCATCTGCCTTCAGCTCAGGTCATGATCCCAGGGTCCTGGGATGGAGCCTGGAGTCAGGCTCCCTGCTCAGCCAGGAGTTGGCCTCTCCTTCTTCCTCTGCCCGGCTCCCACCTCCCTACTCCTGCTCTCTCTCAAATAAATAAAAAAATCTTTTTTAAAAAAGAAAAATATAAACAGGAATAAATAATAAAGAATTTTAACACAGTTTTGATAATTAAATCTTAACTTTAAATAAAGTTCTCAAAATAAAATTGTTCAGAACTTTAATCACTGTAGCCACCAAGTGGAAAAAGCTTCAAATTACATTACAAACTGTCAAAATTATTTACTCCAGTACACAAATATATAAATAGACATGACTAAATGATGTATAACTCCTGAAAAGGAAATAATTAAGAGTTAAGAGACAAAAACTCATATCCCAAGTGAGTAACATGCCATTTGCTTCTACTATTCAAAATATGTGTCTATTTCACTTTCTTAATCCACAAACTAGTTCAGGGCTCTCTCTATTTTAGATTAGTGAGGTTAGTCTGCCTATGGAACATAGAATATAGCTGCTAATATCTGCTTATCACCTCTCAGCTATTCCAAGAGACCTGATAAACCATTCAAGATACCATTTTCTTCTTAGCTATCTACCAACCATCTAGAGGGCCTTTTATTCCTCTCTTTGGAATTAACTTTTTTTTTTAAGATTTTATTTATATATTTGACAGAGAAAGAGACAGCTAGCGAGAGAGGGAACACAAGCAGGGGGAGTGGGAGAGGAAGAAGCAGGCTCATAGCGGAGGAGCCTGATGTGGGGCTCGATCCCAGAACGCCGGGATCACACCCTGAGCCGAAGGCAGACGCTTAACCGCTGTGCCACCCAGGCGCCCCGGAATTAACTTTTTTTAAAAAAGATTAGGTATTTATTTGAGAGAGAGAGAGTGCAGGAGCGGAGGGGCAGTGGGAGAGGGAGAGAGAATCTCATGCAGACTCACGCTGAGCACACAGCCTGACAAAGTGAGGCTGATTACCTGACCCTGAGATCACAAGCTGAGCTAAACCAACAGTCTGACGCTTAACCTTCTGTGCCACCCAGCACCCTCTCCTTGGAATTAACTTTTAAAATGAATGCTCCTAAGTCTGTTCCAAGGTTGTTCCTAACAACTTTAGTGTGGGTCTCTCACTTCGAATGGTCAATAGGCATTTACCATCTAATTCTTTTAAGGGCACAAGACACTTAAACTTTCTCTCACTTTAAAATCATCAAGCAAACCAAAATTTCAGTTTAAAAAATTAAAAGGATTTCTTATTTCATCATGCGTGTATTTCTGTTAAGCTTTAACCAAAAAGTGAAACAATCTCAATGAGATAAGTCTCAAAGTTTAGATTAGGAGATTGTATAAATATGCTGTATGTCATCAATTTTACAATGACTTTTTTCACATTTTAACAATTCAAAATTAGGATTAGACTTTCAAACTAGGGTATGTCATGGTTCATTTGGTAATGCTTTTTCTACTTGGAGGTACATAAATTAATAGTGAAATTTATAATCCATAGCATCTCAGATTTAATCAAACACAGTAGCTTTAAGCATCTTTATATTTCCCTATTCTTTTTACAAGAAAAGTTTATTTCAAAAATAAAACCCTAGCCTCACAATCTCAGTAGAGAAAAGAAGTATCTGACAGCTTCTCTGCAGTTTACTTTGTAGGCCCTTGTACATTTCGACACTTTATTACTTCAGATCAGGCAACAGGAATTTTACAAGTTGGGTTTTTCTAGCCAACTAAGAATTTCTTTTTGTAAAATAGGTGGAAAGAGATTCCATTAACAGCATAATGTATACTTCAGAGGTTAAGCTAGTAACTACAACAAGGTTTTCCAAGCAATTCAATTAGAAAGAGAATAAATTTCAAGATGATAAAGCCTTTGTTTTGCTTTAGATAAAACTTGGCTTTTAAGTTCCTTTCTGAATGTTTCCAAAAACAACAAAACATAAATGACAAATCTATGTTTAATAAAAACTACATATTTGAGGTGGCTTAAATTAAGTGAAGTCACTTGAGTTAAAAATTAAACAAGAACAATTTAACATGTTTTAGAAATAGAAGCTTACAGGACCTTACTAAACAATTTTCTAAGATTGGCTGTATAAAATTTACATCTTTAACAAGCATGTACACATAGCTCTGCTCTGAAAAAACTCTTTAAGTAAAAAAGCTTTGGAAACCACATCTCTCTGAAAAGTGGGGTCCATTTGGGGCTAGGAAAATGAGGTGGAATTTTATCCCCACTTAGGTACAATTACTGTTATAATTCTGCACTGAAAAGTGGAATAATAGAAATAGCTACTTTAAAAGTCAAAATACTTCAGGAGCACCAGAGTGGCTCAATCGTTGAGCATCCAACTCTTGATTTCGGCTCAGGTAGTGACCTCAGGGTGGTGAGATCAAGTCCAGCATTGGGCTCCCAGCTCGGTAGGGAGTATGCCTGAGATTCTTTCTCCCCCTCCCTCTGTATCTCCCCCCCTCTAAAATAAGTAAATAAATCTTTTTAAAAAAATTTAAAAACAAGGAGCGCCTGGGTAGTGCAGTCATTAAGCGTCTGCCTTTGGCTCAGGGCATGATACAAGTGTTCCGAGATCAAGTCCCACATCGGGCTCCTCCACTGGGAGCCTGCTTCTTCCTCTCCCACTCCCCCTGCTTGTGTTCCCTCTCTCGCTGGCTGTCTCTCTGTCACATAAATAAATAAAATCTTAAAAAAAAAAATTTAAAAACAAGATAATGTTGAAAAGATTTTGATCCTACAAATAGTAGAAAAGACTGCCCAGATTCTCACATCTCTTCTCATCTATTTCTTAATATTCTTTTATTAAGAAAGATTCCCCATAAAGGGTCATGAAGCATAGATGCAGTCTTCTTTTTAAAGAATTAATAATATACCCATTGGTTTCCTGGTTGCATTCCTTTAAAAAGTTTTAGAATCAATGTGAAATAAGTAGGCAGAGGTATTTTTGAACTTACAAAAGGACACCATATTTTCCAAAATTTCTATTTTTTAGTAAGGAAGTCTCAGGCAATTCATAACATAGGCACCTATATTCTTTAAAACTTTTGCGTTGTTGCAGTTCAACATAAAATGTAGAGAAATAAATTAGAAAACCAACCTAATGTTATTGCAGCTAATTCACTCTGCACACATAGCTAATGCCAGATTCTCTACTGATTTGACAAAAACATTTCATTTCCATTAATGTAGAAAGGGCCAGGATCTCTTAAATTATACAGAATTTGGAAGAAACAAAAAGAATAAAAGTTCTCAACCCTCTCCTGAATTTACCATTTTAATGCAGTCCTAGTTAAAGCCAGAGATAATTTAGAGTAGCAGAAACTGTAAATATTTTGGAACAACGGATTTTCAAACATGTATATACTGTCTTAATGAAGAAAAATTATATGCTATAAAATAAACAAATGAATTTTTGCCTGGTCAGTATCAAAGCAAGAATTTGGCTATTGTGGTAATAAAGAATGCAAAAACAAGATGAAGCATTTAGCAGTTAGAAAGAGTGAGTACTCCATGTAAAATAAAGTCATTATTCCAATCAGTCCAGTACTGATTAGAACTCCACTTTTCAGAAGAAAGCAGGTTGGAGAATGCTCTGACACAGGGCTAAGAAAGATCAAATGGTTCAATATCTAAGAAAATAGGATAAATCAGTGATGAATGAATATCAAGAGATTATATTCAACACACACTTTATATGAACGACTTGAACAAGACATTTGCTTGGAAAACATGTCTTTGAACTACATATTCTTTTGCAACAAATACATTTATAAAAAGTAAGTGGGAGGATGCTAAAGTTTAATGATACATTTCCATTTGTTGTAAAGGAAGGAGTAATGGAATTTTCTGTGTGTCAGTCTGGAAACTACAAACTGTTTAAAAGTAAGAGCATCTTGGGGCACCTGGATGGCTAAGTCAGTTGAGCATCCAACTCTTGATTTCGTCTCAGGACATAACCTCAGGGTCATGGGATCAGGCACCACATGGAGCTCCATACTAGTCATGGAGCATCCGACTCATGATTTTGGCTTAGATTATGATCTCAGGGTTGTGAGATTGAGCCCAGTGTTGGACTCCCTGCTCAATGGGGAGTCTGCTTGAGATTCTCTCTCTCCCTCCTTCTCTGTCCCTCTCTCCACCTCGCTGTCTCTAACTCATTCTCTAAAATAAATAAATAAATCTTCTTAAAATATATATATATATGTTTCTCATATTTCATTAGAAAACTAGACATTTATTGCAAACATGCATCACTGAAATGATAGAATTGTGGACTAGTGTGGTAACTGTGCATATGGTACAGAATGAAAGGAAATATTACAAATGGAAAAACCAAATAGTTTGGTGGATAAGGAGAAGGATAATAAACTCAAGGATCTGAGACTGGGTGACCAGTCTACAACTGGTAGAAAGAAGTTCAAGGAGGAAAACTGATGTGAAAAGAATATTAGAGTATTTAGTTTTAGACATGCTGAGTTTGAGATGGTGGTAGGATATGCAAAAGGAGAGAAAGTAAGGAGAATACAAAAGAGAAAGGCACTTAGTATAGTAAGAAGGATACATGAATAGATTAAGTAAATAATTTCAGTAAAATTATAAAGAGCCAAATTATAAACGGTTGAGGAATAAACAAAAGCAATGGATTTTATATCACTCTTTTAAGAGGTTGTCATCAAATTAAAAATAAGAAAATGAGGATGAGGGCAAATAGTAAGCTTTGTCAAGGAAAGGATTTCAGTTTTGGTTTTGGTTTCCAAGGGGGAATGGAATCCCCATGCTTATCTTTTCATTTGGTCTGTCAGTTAATCAGTCTTTCAGAAACCACATGATACAACAGTTCCTATGCGTCAGGCACCTGAGTCTTCAAGCTCTATAATGGAACTTGGAACATGCATAAAGAAAGAAATGGTAATGGAAAAAGAGGGTCAAATAAGTTGAATAAACAAAGGTGCATATATAACCCAGCCTTTTAGAGGAAGTGCAAGCACCTGGGGGTGGCTGAAGCAAGGAGTAAGCGCTCTGGGTGGAGAAGCAGGCAAAGAGACCAGACCAGGGGGTAACAGCCACAAGGAAAATGGTTTCATTTCATTCTCGGGATCAGGATGAGCCATTAAAGAGTTTTAAATAAGGAATGACAGACATGACCAGGCCTGTACTCTTTTAATGGCTTTTCCAAAAGATTGTAGCAAAGACTGGAGAAGACAGAAAGCAGAAATACCAGTTAGGAAACTATCACAGTCCTTCTCATGCAAGTTAATGAAGGCCTTAATTTGCCTTGGGAGGAGTTTCGTCCCAGTCAGAACTTCATCAGCTTGCTCTAGTTAATCGTGGTCACTCCCTTAACTCTCCATAAGTCAAAAGGCTGCAGAAAAGGTTTGGATATAAAAAAAACTGGAGCATGGAGTGACCCCAGCCATACCAAACTAGCTTCTTGAGCCAGATTCTTTAACTAAGGAATGTGATGAAACAGGCAGAGAATGCACAAACACAAATAGTTTTGGAAAACTGCTTTAGGTAGACCCAGAAGACAATCCTTGCATTTCAATTCAATTCAGTAACTATATACTAGGTTCTGTACGGCTATAACTTAGAGCGTAGGGTGGGAAAGGGGTGGTAAAAGATAAATGAGAGATTGTACAGATGTTTGTAATGAATTTGGACTTCAGCCTAAGGGAAGTAGGAGCAGCTAAAGGGGTTTTAAGAAGAATGACCTCATCAGATTCTCATTTCACTATATAGCAAACTGATTAGAACCAGGAAACCTACAGACAGAGGATCAATTAGGATATTTTTGGCATAATCCAAGAGAGAGATCAGCTCTCTAGCCTAAACTGGTAGCAATGGAGATAAAAGGAATATTTATATTCTAGAAAATATTTAGAAGGTAGAATTAGCAGGCCTTTGTCACTGATAGGAAATGAAGGAGTCAAAGGAGTCTAGGAGGTGCCCAGATTTATGACTTGGCCAGAGGAGTTGACACATTCAGCAAGACAGAAAATGCAGGAGTGGAGCCGGTTGGGAGTTATGAAAAGAGGGTGAATTTAGTTATGATTATTTTGAGATTGTAATGCTTGTGGAACATCAACAGGGAAAAAATCCAGCAGGTAATCTGATATTTGGGTCAAATGTTCAGGAGGGTTCTGGATTGAAGATGATGATTTTGGAGTAAGCATGGAGAGGTAACTTGTGCCATAACAGTAAATGAGGTCATACGGGAAGAGTATAAAGAATTAGAAGAAAAACGAACTTAAGAAAGAAGACTAAAGAAAGGAAAAGGCAGAGGAAGGGAAATGGAGACAAAGAATAAGCAACTGTACAGGAAGAAAACCAAAAAAACGTGGTACCAAGAAAATGAATTATTTTGAAAAAGGTGGAAAGAGTCAACAGTGTCAAATACTGCTGAAAGGCCAAGTAAATAAGGACTGAAAAGGGTCCACTGGACTCTAACGACAGGTACGTGGGCTGACTGAACTGTCCCACAGCTCACTGATGTTCTGTTTGTTTTCTTTTTATTCTCTCATTTCTCTGTTTTTGTTTTAATCATTCCAACTGACATGTTTTCAAGATTACTAATTTTTTTCTGCTGAATGTCTAATCTGTTGTTAATCCCATCTGTGACAGTTATTTTTATGTGTTAACTTTGCTAGGCTATGGTGCTGAGTTGTTTGGTGAAACACCAGTCTAGATATTGTTGTGAAGATATTTTTTAGACATGATTAACATTTAAGTTTTTAGACTTTGAGGAAAGCAGATTACCCTCCATAATGTAAGTGGACCTCATTCAATTAGATGAAGACCTGAAGAGAAAAACACTGAATTCCCCCAAGGAGAAGGTGATTCTGTCTCCAGATTGTCTCTGGAGTCAACAATGCAACCTCAGCTACTGCTGGAATTTCCCAGCCTGCTGGCCAGTCCTGATAATTTCAGGTTTGCTATCCCCCACAATCACATGAGTCAATTCCTTAAAATAAATTATAAATAAAGAATATATAATATTATATATTAATATTATATATGTTATAAATAAATAATGTATTTACACACACACACACACACATACTTCCTATTGATCCTGTTTCTCTAGAGAACCATAAAACACCAACCCTTGTATTTTTCATCAGATGTTGTTTTCATCTTTAAAAGTTCTATTGGATCTTTACTATAACTTCTATCTACTTAACTTTTTGAACATATGAAATGTAGCTTTATTAATGGTGTCAATGTCCTACTAGTTATAACATTTATATCAGTTCTGAATTGGTTTCAGTTTATTGATTTTACTTCTCATCGTGGGTCCTCTCTTCCTTCTTCTGTGCATGCCTGGTCATCTCTGATTGGATACCACTCTGTGAATTTTGCCTTGTTGAGCACTTAATATTTGTGTATGCTTCTAAATCTTCTTGAGTTTTGTTCTGGGATGCAGTTAAGTTTCTTGGAAACAACTTGATTCTTTCAGGTCTTACTTTTAAGATGTGTTAGCAGGGATCAAAGCAGTACTCAGTCTAGAAGCATATACAATGGAATTTGGTAATTGATTTGAATTTGAGACAAAGGAGGGAAACTGGCCAGATGACTCTGAAGTTCTGGACGAAGACAAGTGGGAAATAGAAGAGCCAGAAACAGAGGTTAAGAGGAGCCATCTGTTTGTTTCCCAGAGTGCATAGTCTCTCATGGTTCATTCCCCCTTCTATTTACCCCCCCTTTCTTCTTCCCTTTCTTCTCCTACCGAACTTCCTACTTCTTATGTTCCATAAATGAGTGAAACCATATGATAACTGTCTTTCTCTGCTTGACTTATTTCACTTAGCATTATCTCCTTCAGAGGGGAGGGGGTGGGGGAATGGGGTAAGCTGGTGATGGGTATTAAGGAGGGCATGTATTGTATGGTGCACTGGGTGTTATATGCAAGAAATGAATCATAGAACTTTACATCAAAAACTAGGGATGTACTGTATGGTGACTAACATAATATAATAAATTATTATTTAAAAAAAAGGACCATCATATCTAAAAAAAGTTTAGCTATGATAAAGTACAACATGAAAATAGAAAAAAATAAAATCCTTATGCTTATCATGAAAAATGAAAATCTCCCATTCTGCCCCTCCTCCTTCCAAGAGTCCATAGGTAAATTTTGCTGTTTCTGTTTGGGTTCTTCTGATAGTTAGTCCCACAATTCTAAATAATATGTTTGTTTTTCTCCTTGATTTACCAGATTGAGGTGCCATCCATTGACTTTGGTATGTAAGATAAGGCTTCAGTTCACTTACACAAAACCTTTCCCCTCCTGTATCCCAAACTTTGATAACTACATTGTTATTCCTAGCTCTTCCACCCGTTATCTTGGTAACATTTTTTTTTTTAGATTTAATTTATTTATTTGAGAGAGAGAGAGAACAAGCAGTGGGGAGGGGGAGAGGGAGAGAGAGAGAGAAGCAGGCTTCCCGCTGGGCAGGAAGCCCCATGCGGAGCTCAATGTGGGGCTCAATCCCAGGACCTGGAGATCATGACCTAAGCTGAAGGCAGTCGCTTAACTGACTGAGCCACCCAGGCACCCCATGTTGGTAACTTTTCAATATGTCCAATGTAACTGTTTCTAGGTTTCTCAAAAGCAAGTGTTCCTAGCATCATGGGTTTCTTCTCTTCCACTATACTGAGCACTTAAAATCAAGCCATATTTTAATTAGCTTCATATTTGGACTATGGCTTAATTTTTCACCATTTATTTTTTCCTAGAGTTTCTAAATGCCTTTCATTTTTCTTAAAAAAAGGAAATGGGGGCATTACAAGCCTTCATTATATCCTCATATTTATCTTGTCTTCCTTTTAATTCTGCTTTTTACATGGAATTCGGTTTTCTGCTGGAGACATCCATTCCAGGACTTTCTGCTTTCCTGCTTCAATACAGTTGAGTTTCTCTCTTAACCTGATAAGTCTTGGGAATTCCCTTATTTTTTGAGTTTTGGGACAATATTTCCTGAATCCTATGTATTCTCTTTCTTAATTTTCCCCAATACTCAAATTTCTCCCTTATACTTTATCCTCCAGCAATATGGGGTTTTTTTTTTTCAGTATCTGAACATGCCATGTTCTCTCCTATCTTCAGTAGTCATGCCTCCATCAGAACACTCTCTCATCCACTTTAGCTAAGTCCATTCATATGTGGAGTCTCTAAAAGAACACTTGCTCTCTAATGTTTTATAACCCTCTCTTCTCCTCCCATGCCCATACCATTTAAACTCTGCCCCTCTTCTGTGGAAACTACAAAACGCTACATTTTCTGTCATGCCATTTTTCACTGTGTATTACAATTACATATAAACTCAAAGCAGGCAAGAAACTACATTTACCTTATTTACAGAGTTGTTGCCTGATAACCATGAACTTAGTATACAACTAATATTTTTAAATAAATGACTTAATGAATGAACAAAAAATATTCTACAATCAAAGAATAGTTAAATACCCATGGTTAGACGAAGTTAATGGAATATTCTACCCATTAATATGGTAACTTTAAAAAGATGCATGATCAAAATAGATATGTCAAAGGTATAAAAAAGAATATACTTTGAAACAATATAAAATAGTTAGCAAATTTATGAGTATTTTCCACTTTTCACCTCAACCTTTCTTTAAATTAATGCTTTGAAATGCAGTTTCAGAGTGACTGGGTGGCTCAGTCTGTTAAATGACTGCCTTTGGCTCTGGTCACAATCTCAGGGTCCTGGGATCGAGCCCCACAGCGGGCTCTCTGCTTAGCAGAGAGTCCACTTATCCCTCGCACTCTCCTGCTGTACTCTCCCCACTTTCAAATGAATAAATAAAATTTTTTTAAAAATGCAGCTTCAATACTTTTAATGTTGACAAGCAATTATAAATTAGATAATATCATGCATTATGAATTCTTGGATAGTTAAAATATTTATAAATATAAAAATGTTATAAAAGATTAAGCAAACTAGGATTTTTCTCTTAAATTTTTAGTTTTTGCCAGACCTCAATTATAAAAGCAGTTTTGAAGTAGCCATCATGAGAGTTCTTCTCACACTTACCCATAATTAGCCTTTTAAAAAAATTTTATATAAACACTTCTCACCACTATGACAGGTGGAAGTGTTACAATACTCTTCTAGTACAAACTTTCCTGAAATTCCTGGGAGGGAGGGAGGGAGGGAGGGAGGAAGGAAAGAAAGAAAGAAAGAAAGGAAAGGAAAGGAAAGGAAAGGAAAGGAAAGGAAAGGAAAGGAAAGGAAAGGAAAGGAAAGGAAAGGAAAGAAAGGAGGAAGGGGGGAGGGAAGGAAGGAAAATAGGAAGAAAAGAGGAAAGGAGGAAATAAAAATAGCAGGTTCAAATTCTTTAAAAATAATAATGTAAGTATTATTCTGTGATTAAGTACTAATTTTTTTTAATACTAAATACTATTTTAAAACATTTTCCTTTACAGTGACTTTTAAGCCATCTAGCACTTGACTGTAAGACAAGCACTAAGCTTTGGGTTAAGAGTAGCTCACCACAACAGCAAGAATGCCAGACATGCACGTGTAATGTGTGCAGTTTAGCCCATAAAAAGGGGTGAAAGGCAATACCCCAAAACAGAGTGGTGGCAAGGGTGAGGAGTGTAGCAAACACAGTCTAAGCATAGAGCCAAGTTGGCTGAATGGCCTGGAAAAAGAGCCAAATTGGAAACCAAACCCAAAGCTGAGCTCTCAAGTCAGAATGAGAACAAAGTCAAGCATGAAGAAGGCATAAGCTGAAGACTTGTGTACAACATGGGCAAGCCTCGCCTTCCCTCCTCCCTTTGTGAAAAGAAATGGTCTTTTCCCCTGACCACAGACAAGTCCAAACTGGGCAGCACATGTGAGTAACTTAGATGTTATCAGCCTACAATCCACTTGCTGGTCCACCTACTTCAGAAAGGAAATTCAAATCTTACACACTTAATCACAACGTTAGTTTACGTATATCTTCATTTCAACGAAAAGATATCAAAACTATTATACCACTGAATTGTTCTCTAAAGTCATAATATGAGTCAAAGTTGAATCATAGTACAAGATCCATTTCCTCACTCCTAGCATCATTACACCTGCCCGTTATGCTATTTCCCATCAAAATGATTTAAAGATATTCTCTTTTCCCCTAATGCTATGCTCCAACGATGCCACATAAATCTCAAGATAATATTGGAGTTATATTTCTTTTCAGAATGTAAAGGCAATCTCTAGTTGATAACAGATAGAAAAATAATATTAAATAAAGTGTTCACTCATATCAGAAAAATATATATCTTTTTAAACTATGAGCCAAGTCTTAGCAATATAGTATGGCTCCTTATACACATGGAAACTCATATACAGTGGTCATAGCATATGGGTTAACACTGGACATTAAAGTTAAACACACATATGTTTTAGTCACAATTCTAACAAGCCATGTGATCTTGGACAAGTGACGTAACTTCTTAAGTCATAGCTTCTTCATTCATAAAGTGGGATAATAACAGTAACTCCCTGAGAGGGCAGTTGTGAGGATTAAATTTAAAAGTCACTTAAAGGCTTAGCACAATTCCTAGCACTACAGTTAGTGCTTAATTAATGTCTGCTAATAATAGTAGTAATAGTATCCCCTCAGATTTATGTCAGGAAGCTCACAAGATGGAGTTAAGGCTCTCCTTTGAGCTCTTCTGTTATGCTGGCATCCATGACATGAAACTTATGTCATATTTGAGGGCATGTCAGGGAGGATGGCAAGCCTCCCAGTGTTTTCCAGGAGCACTGGTGTTGCACCACACACACAGCTATGAAATTCTAAGCAGATTTCAAAGTTGCTTAAATAGCTTTCTTGGCCAAGAGTCATGTAAGTCGCCAACTGGCAATGAAATGATTTTCCACTCAAACTTGGCAGCAGCAGAATTTAAACAGAAAACTGCGGGTAGGGCAAGGGAAGTAATATGTTTCCTCCTCAGGGCAGCTTTGGACTCTTTGGCACCACAGAAAAAATTGTAAAGAATTTCATGAGTATTAAGATATGTTTTTAATGTATCAGAAATAAATTGCTACCTACGATCAGAACCCCCTTCCTACCATTTTTTCATATTCTGCAAACTCCTTTTTCAGAAAACATAAGAATTCCTTCATTTGGATGCTCTCATTCAAGGAGAGTGAATCTGGATATTTTGAGTCAAATAAGAGACATTTTTACTTCAGTGATTCTGCATAAGTTTTTCTCTTCTTTTAAAATATAAAATAGAACCCAAAAGGAAAACAATTCATATTTCCATTATTCTTTGGAGGAGATGAAGAGGAATCAAGATAAGTGCAAACAGATGTTTATATCTTGTCTAAGCAGAACTCCAACTCCAAGTATTCTGATGGCATCCTAACCAAATTAAGAAACTTATAAGGATAAAGGTTCTATTTGTTTCTTCAGAAAACACTACTCCAAAGTACAAACAGGAAATATTTTCTTATTTATGTATACATAAATTCTAAAAAAGATTTAAAGCAAGCCATAAAGTCATATGCAGTATATTGACATGGAAAAAAATATAAATGAGGAAACCAGGAAAAAATAAAAGCAATTGCAAAGATAAATAAATAATAAAAATATCAAATGTGGGTTATAAACTTGTTCTAAGCATCCTAGTAGCCAAGTACAAAGAGGTCAGTTATATTATTGGATATCTGTAAGATCAACAATACAATGATCATTTGCTCAAGAAAAATTACTTTTATCTAACATATTCTTCCTGTTAAAGTTAGCAGCAAGTTTCTAATACTTGCTTGTGAAAAGTAACATTATTATTTGGGCTACAGAGGAGAATGTTCTTATATTTCAGAGATTTCTGTTACTATACTTAGGGAGAAGATGTTTGATATCAGCAAAAATAAATAAATATATCTAGTTAAGAGCGATCACCTAGTAAACATATTCTATAATAATATTCCCCTGTATAATTTTTAGTAGTTGATGTTCCTTAAAAAAGTCTATAAGAAAGACTGTTTCATTTCCAACGATGAAATTGACTTTCCATAAGAAGCTTTAGATCAGAGATTAGTAAGTAGTTCCATACTTCATGGAACTATATGTCTGTAGTAAACAGAATAATGGTCCTCCAAAGATGTCTACCTCCTAAACCTGGAAACCTGTAAATGTTATCTCACATGCAAAAGTTGACTTTGCAGGGGCCCCTGGGTGGCTCAGTTGGTTAAGTCTCCAACTCTTGATTTCAGCTCAGGTCATGGGGTTGAGCTCCATACTCAGCAGGGAGTCTGCTCTGGATTCTCTCTCCTGTCCCTCTGCTCCTCCTCCCCCCCCCGTCCCCGCCCCTTTGCTGTCTCTCTCTCTCTAAAATAAATAAATAAAATCATTTTTTTAAGTGACTTTGTAGATGTGATTAAGTTAAGGACCTTGAGATAATCCAGAAAATATTCTAGATTATCTGGATATGTGCAGTATAATCACAAGGGTCCTCATAAGAGAGGAACAGGAGGGTCAGAATCATGGAGAGGAAAGGTGACGACAGATGCAGAGGCTGGAATGATACAGAGAAAGAACCACTACCCAAGGAATGCAGGGGACCTCTAGAAGATGAAAAAGGCAAGGAAATTGATTCATCTTCAGAATTTCAAAAGGATAACCTTGATTTTAAGACTCCTGATTTGTGGAACTATAGGATATTAACTTCATGTTGTTTTAAGCCACCAAATCTATGGTGATTTGTTAGAGCAACATTAGAAAACTAATTTGATAATTATGAACAAAATATATTATCAATTTCATGAATTTCTATCTATGTGTCAAAAATAAGCAAAACTGTATATAATTTTGGGGTGCCTGGGTGGCTCAGTCAGTTAAGTATCCAACTCTTGATTTCAGCTCAGGTCATGATCTCAGGGTTGTAAGATCGAGCCCTGCCTTGGGCTCCATGCTGGGCATGGAGCCTGCTTATGATTCTCTCTCCCTCTCCCTCCCTTCTCTCCACCTCTAAAAAAATGTATGTTATTTTAGAAATAATGTTCACTTGAAAATATATCTCCTATATTTTAGCTAAACCACAAAGTGATCCGCAGGTATATTTAGGTACTTTAACAATTTTTAAAGAGTGCTTCACAGCACACTAGTTCTATGGGATATTAATAGTTGTTAAGCACAAAAAGAACTCTAAGGTCAAATAAGTTGGCAAAACTGTACTATTTCTTAATAGAATAAATAACGTAATTTTTTAAAAAATTACCCCAGGAGCCTAAATTTACTAAGAAACTTCCTAGATTATTCAAAAGATCTACATAAAACTAACTCCACTGTAAGGAGCTGATGGAAGATGAAGGGATAGTAGAATAAATGTACTAATTATAAGATGAAAATGTCATTCCAGGCTTAGAAAGTCTTGCTTATCAACCCTCATCACAATTTCACACTGCTTAGCCCATGCCCATGCAGCCCCCTCTGCCATCCTGGCTCAGCAAGCACAAGGCCTATTCAGCAAATAGACTCTTGGATAACACGCCACTGACTTCGATCATGGGAGCTAGCTTGGATTTTTATTTGGAGAAATGACACCAGGATTACTTACCAATCAAACTGAAAAAAAGTAAGCTATCTATCTCACTTATTTAACCCACCACCTTACAACTCACTCACCCAACATACTCCACCCTCCCTCATCCAATTCTCTCCAGCAATAGAGGGAAAGAAACTGGTCAAGAATACTAGGGGACCACTAACCTCAAGCATGGACATTGCATAAGCTTCACACCTACCCCTAAGTAACAAGATTTCGACAGACTCAAAGTTCCTCAGGCACAGAAAAATAAGTTCAAAAATTGTCAACAAGGGTCAAACTTGCCCTCTCACAAAAATGCTACACTAAAAATTTTAACAGGTTTATTCACTGGAAAACTAATGACTGCCATGAATCTTTGAGAGAAAAGGAAAACTATACAGTGTTTTTCACACATTTATGACCCAGGAACTTTCTTCTTTGAAGCATCTACAGAACATTTAGAAAACAATTTGCTAATTAAATATGAAATTTCCTACACTTTTAAGGATTAATATCTGGAGGAAAAAAAAAAAGAGCAAACATAAAAAAATTCTACGTGGTGGCGCCTGGGTGGCTCAGCTGATGAAGAGTTGACTCTTGGTTTTGGCTCAGGTCATGGTCTCAGCATTGTGAGATTAAGCCCCCTGTCATGCTCACTGCGGAGTCTGAGTCTGCTTGTCCCTTTCCTTCCCCCTCTCCTCCTCTTCCCCCACACACAGACTCTCTCTCTCCCTCAAATAAATAAATAAAATCTTTAAAAAAAATTTTATGTTGGCAATTTGAGAACTCATTTTGGCCAAATCACATGGTAAATTAAAGAAGCTATTTTCTACATATCAGGGAGGAGGTTTGGGCCTTTACTGCTGAATGGCTGCTGAACGGCTGTTGCCAGGTTAGTTGGAATTAGAATAGACTAAGAATGCCCCATTGTCAGGCATGTTATTAAATCAGAAACTGAGGTCATAAGGTCAAGTTAGGATCAAAACCAAGGAGGTCAACATGTGGCATGAAATCGACACAGATAATACAAAGGTCACACAGTCACCCCTACCTGCTAACTCAAACAAGCACAGAAGATAAAATAACATGATTGAAAATTAGTACCTCAGCAATAGCCCAAGTATTAAAAGTTAAAATTTAGGAGAAAATAAAAATATTTCATGCAAAATAAATGATATCTTGAGATACAACTATCACTATTTTTGAAAATCATAGAAAATACATACATATATATATACATATATGTATATATGCATATATGTATATATGTATATATGCATATATGTATATATGCATATATATGTACATATATATGTACATATATATATGTATATATATATGACAAGAAATGATTCATCAGCTGGGAATTCCATAGGCTGTAGGCCCAGAATAATTCCCTTACGTGTGATCCCCTCGTTTTTCTTAAAAACCAAAAAAAACAAAAACAAAACAAAACAAAAATTTACTTTTGAGACCTTTCAAAAAATAGCATAAGAATCGACCATTAACTGGGATGGCTCAGTGATTAAGCATCTGCCTTCAGTTCGGGTCATGATCCCAGGGTCCTGGTATACAGACCCACATTGGGCTCCTTGCTCAGTGGAGAGCCTGCCTCTCCCTCTGCCCCTCCCCCTGCTTGTGCTCTCTCTTTCTCTCTCTCTGACAAATAAATAAATAAAATCTTTAAAAAAAAATCAACCATTAACTTTTTTCCATGAAAAAATATCAATTAAACTCTTATTCCAAAATATTTCTAAAGTTATTTATCAAATTTTTATATTCCAGGAAGAAAAGCACACTATAAACACCATTTTTTTAACCTGAAAAACCTATAAACACCTACAACTACACATACTAACATACAAAACCCAAATTAGTGGAACACAGTATAGACTCTTAGAAAGAAACTTCATAGCACATGGCAGCCATGTGTGAATTTATTATCTTAGGTGAGCTTGTCTTTTGTTCATCATGATGATATAACTAATTTTGAAAACAAAAGATGTATATCCAGCTTATGTTACTTACACTTGTACAAAGCAAACTTTAAATTTGATCACAATAATTAATCATTAAAACTCATTCATGCACCCAACAGATATTTATTTAATGCTTTCTCTACACATTGAATTCACAATGGTGAGTGCTAATCTGTGTATCTATCTTATAATTTCATGCATTTAATTACTCTCCCCACAAACATAAAATTACTTGTAACCAAAATATATATTTTATAATTATACATCTTCAGTTCTTTATGGAAACCCATAAAGGGAAGATAATTTTTCTAAATCCCAAAGTAGAATAATCTTTTTAAACTGTGTATTCTGGGAAGTTTACTATATTTTTATACAGTGTTGGATGGCATACTTTTTAAAAATATTAAATTAGTTTACCTTTTCCTCAGTTTTATAGATTGCACATAATATCATCATTACTTTGTGACTAAAGAAAATAAATAATTTCAAAGAGAAAGAACACCTTAATGCATGGTTGCTTAGTAAGAAGCTCTATTTTTTAAAATCTAGGCACTTGTTTTTAAAAAATCAAACTAAATTTGCAGAGGTTTTATGCCTATATTCACTTAGTGTTAAAGTTTGATAGCAATTCCACTTGATAAAGTATTTTAGCAGAAACAGTTACCATAAAAGCAGCCATGAAAACTGAAATGATATACTGCAACCTGGAATATTTTAGAAGAAAATTGCCTAAACAAAAGATTTTCCAGTAGCTAGACAAATAGCTATATTTGTAAAAATAAAATTGTTTCCCAAAGAAGTAATAGGAACAAGCCCTAATTTATTACATCTGCAAAATATTTTTCCAAAAGTGTTAGTGGTCTTGACCCTAATACGATGATTAGACTCAATATTTCTTTGAAAATATTATAACTGTTGAATTAATAGAATCATCTTTTTACAACTGGTTATCTCTATAATGCAATGTCTTATATTACATAATCTCAGTACACAAAGAAGGAGCAATGTCACTGTTTCTAAGAGCAGTTAAAAAATAATATTATGTAATTTAAGCATCATTTTCAGGCAAATCTATTACTGACCAACACAGCTATTTTTCACTATGTAATCAACATTACATTACAGATGAAAATATTATCTCTACTCCTGTGAATCCTAAGTACTGAGGAGGTAAAACACAAGTTTTGTTTTCACTTTTTTTTAGTATGTCAGTTCGTAGGAAGTTTTATTTTTTATATTTTGCAAAAGGAAAATTATCTTAATTCTGAAATTACTCACTGCAAAGAACTAGGTGCATTAATAGAGATTTCTTTAAAAATAAAGTTATTTGGGCAAAGAGTGTGTGTGGAGAAATTCGATCATACATACAGTTCATTCAGTCTAGTAATCTGCAAACAACATAACATGCTATGGGGAAAGGACATAATTTTTATCAACATTATTATTCATATCATGCACATGATGAAACTGAGACCGAGAGATGTTAAGTAACTAGCCCAAGATCATCCAGTTTATGTATGGCAGCACTGGGCCTCAACCACCACAGATAGCTAAGACCACCACCAACAGATTGGGACCACCAAAATTGCCTGTTTCACTCCACACTGAAGTTCCACTTTCAATGGTATTCTGAAAAGAAATGAAAACACAGAATGCATTCTATAAACCAGCTATGCTCAGCTTTGAAAAATCACTATTGGAAAATTTCTGTTTTTTCATGCTAGGAAAACCTTCCATAACTCACCTAATTTTGATTTTAATAAACTATTTTATGCATAAGTTTTCTCTCAGTAAAAATATACACATCCTAATTCAGGCACATAGGAAAGGCAAGTTAAGAGAACTAACCACATATCCCCCCCAAATCTTCTAGGGATAGAATCTCTAGTCCCATTTTTAGGCCCCTCCTCAGACACATCAGTCTCTGATAACCGTGATTCCCGTACCTAGCGAATGATGTCCTTCCCAAGTCAAACCTCTTGGCCATATAACATGGTCATGGAGGTAAGCTCAAAGACACAGTGGGGAACAGTGGGGAAAACCCCCTTCAGTAATATTTTTCACTGATTTTTTTTTTTAATTAGAAAGAAAAAGAAGAGCATTCTATAGACAAAGAATAATTTTCCTTTCCTTTTTATTCAGAAGTTTGTCATGCTTGGGGCGCCTGGGTGTTCAGTCATTAAGCATCCGCCTTCGGCTCAGGGCGTGATCCCAGAGTCCTGGGATCGAGCCCCACATCAGGCTCCTCCGCTGAGAGCCTGCTTCTTCCTCCCCCACTCCCCCTGCCTGTGTTCCCTCTCTCGCTGGCTGTCTCTCTCTCTGTCAAATAAATAAATAAAATCTTAAAAAAAAAAAAAAAGTTTGTCATGCTTACTCCAAGCATAAATTAAACATTCCCACTATAAAATATTTAGGGCTTCATTTAAAATTCTTTTTTGTGGTTCTAGTAATTCATATTCAGGCAGTCTCCAGGCCCTTAAAGCAGCATGAACTCATTTTTAAACCAATTTCCTTGTTTTGCAAAAAGTCAGAGAAGGTCCAAACTGCTCATGTAATGAGATTTTTATCATTAATAAAGGCTTTTTAAATAAATAAAATCTACTTGTGTTTTCCTAGTAATCTTAACACTTTTAATATGATGCTTACTTAAATTTCCAAAGAATCTGACGTAAATGTTAGTGCAGGCTCATCAACCTACACTGGCTTCCTTTTCACCCTTTTAGATTCCCCTATTTCTTAAGGACTAAACCTCTCTGCCTCTGCTATGCGGGATAGGTGTACTTCCAACCTCCCACCACAGCACCCTAGGAAAAAGCTCTGAATTATACTATACTGTAATAATATCTTTACTGTTTATCCCCACTTCCAGAAGTAAACCTCTAAAAGGCAGTAACCTTATCTTATTTGCTTTTTAACTGCATTTAATAAGTATATTTGGAAGAAAAGAAGATACAAAAATCAAATATAGGGGCGCCTGGGTGGCGCAGTCGTTAAGCGTCTGCCTTCGGCTCAGGGCGTGATCCCAGCATTCTGGGATTGAGTCCCACTTCGGGCTCCTCCGCTATGAGCCTGCTTCTTCCTCTCCCACTCCCCCTGCTTGTGTTCCCTCTCTCGCTGGCTGTTTCTCTCTCTGTCGAATGAATAAGTAAAATCTTTTTTAAAAAAAAATCAAATATAGACCTTTCCCTTCTCCTTTCCTCTTCTTTCTTTTCCAAACAATCCAGACCAATATTATGTGGTGCAGAACAAAACAGGCATCTCGGTGCAAAACTCAAGCAGGGTGAGGGAGGTGTCCAGGTAGGAGGGCTCCTCAGGCTACTCAATACCTGAGTGAAGTAAGTGGGTGACCCAGGAGAGGAAGTCAGAAGCTAACTGGGGTGACACCAGGGGTCCCTGCAGAAGCATCAACCTAAGGTAGGATATCAGAGCCAAAGCAGGGTGAGGAAGGAATTCATGCATTATGGCAGCACAGTGTGAAGAATCGGAGCCCAAAGAGAGTAAAGGAAGCATCCACCAAACTCAGAGACCTAAAAGGGTGCCCTAGCATGGAGTGTCAGAGCCCAAGTAGAGTGAGAGGGTATCCCTGTAGAGGGTCTGAGCCCAAGTGCAGTGATGAGGACATCTACACAAGAGTGGTGGCCTGGTGTAGAGATCAGCGTACCTAAGCCAGTAAGCAGGGCAAAAGGGGTGTCAATCAGGCACAGGGGTTCTGAGCCTAAGGAAGGACAGGTGAGGCTACCAAGCAGGGAGCCTGATGTGAGGTGCTGCCTGAGAATGGGGGTTGAGGGGTGCTGGCCAGGCCCCCTCAGTTCTGGATACTGAGACCTGGCCTGGAGTTTTGGAACATGGATGTGGTGAGCAAGGTATCCACATAGAATGCAGAGCCATTGGTTATGTCCAGAGGGAGTGAACAAACAAATGAACTGAACAAAGATATAGTAATTATGATGGGAACAAGTTTCTCACTGTCAGCGAAAAGTAACAAATACAGAACAGGCCAAAACTCAAATGAACCCTGAGGAATTTTGGTTTGGAATCTAAATTCATCTGGGAGAACAAATGGGCAGGTATAGCTTAAAATTGTTCTTAATTTTAAAATAATCTGAGGAACTGATTATTAGCATACTTTAAATATATTAATTATAGTATATTTGAAATAATATAAAATTTAAATCTTACATGGTATATTAATCTCAGTATATTTAAAATTTTGATATAAAGATTAAAAAACAGCAGTGGGGAAAGAGGATAATTCACTAAAGGTGGTAGGTCCTGATCTTAGGAGGTCTAGGATGGTTCTACCTTCTTCCAGCGCCCCCCCCCCCCCGGCCCCATACCCTGCCTCTGTAGTACAGGGCATTTATATCAAGTGGGTTCCCTCGTTACCTGAGTGCTGAATGTCAAACAGCAGACCACCCTCTGATTGAGGTACTGAAGGGGACTTAAGCCCATCCAACTGCCATGGTGTCCAGTTGCCCCACAGAATGCTCACAGATCACTGCCACACCAAACCACAGGAATACAGGCTGACTCCTACAGTCTCCTGTCTGCCCATTTACTCCCCCTACTCAAATAGGACACAATAGATCAGTCAGTTAGCTGCAAGCCAACTGTTCTGCCAGGAATTCGTCTTCTCTATGAGCAATTCACTTGGAAGGCCAAATATAATATCTCTCTCTCTCTCTCCAGATATATTCATATATATGTCCTCCTTCCCTTGAGTTCTTTTATATACACTGGAGGGGCATAGAGTTAAAAGTAGGGCCTGGTATGCAGTTGGGAATTGCAGGTCTGTTTTGAGCCCTGGAAGGACTGTCACACTCCAGCCCCCTTTAGAATATCAGATACTGGCTGTCCAATATGTCTTTGGTTTTGTCCCCTAGCCAGAGCAACGGGAAAAGTCCCACACTCAAAAGCCTGACACATATGTTCATGCAAAGAAAAATGTCGGGAAATTTATACACAAATCTGGTGACCATGGTTAAAAATCAGTAGGGGATTGGCACGGAAAAACAGAAAAAAGGGAACCTACATGGGTACTATCTAAATCTTTTCTGAGACTATATTCGTGTACTACTAGTGTAATTTAAAATAAATCAAAAACGATGAAAAATTTAAAAAGTAATTATTAACAGTCAAAAAGAACTTAATAGTGAA
This sequence comes from Ailuropoda melanoleuca, assembly GCF_002007445.2. Lineage (NCBI taxonomy): Eukaryota > Metazoa > Chordata > Mammalia > Carnivora > Ursidae > Ailuropoda > Ailuropoda melanoleuca. The sequence goes on along the minus strand of NC_048220.1, from coordinate 69,471,869 downwards.
TATAAATCATAGAATGGGCTTTATCACCATAAAAATCAATGAAGAAAATTAAAAGATGAATAGATTTGCTCATTTAAATAAATATATATATATATATATGTATACATGGACATATATATAAGTATATATAGGAATCTAAATTCATCTGGGAGAACAAATGGGCAAGTATAGCTTAAAATTATTCTAAATTTTAAAATAATCTGAGGAACTGATTATTAGCATACTTTAAATATAGTAATTACAGTATATTTTCAATAATATAAAATTTAAATATTACATGGTACATTAATCTCAATATATTTAAAATTTTGACATAAAGATTAAAAACAGCAGTAGGGAGAAAGGAGATATATATATATATATATATATATACACACTTATCTCATACAAATAGACTTTTTAAAAAAACAATAAAACTCTAATGCTTAAATGACTTAGAAACATGCATCAACTATTCACAAAAGAAGGAAAACAAGGTCTAACTAAATTTGAAAATTAACCGATATCTATTGGTTGCCTCAGGATATGGGATTACTGGTGAGATTTCTCCCCTTCCTTTTTCTTAAAAAATTTCTACAATGAACATCTATCTCTTAAAAATCAGGAGAAAAACAACTTTAAAGAGCCACTCTTACCCTATACCCCCCTCCAAAGAGTATACATGTCTTATGAATACCAAATCTTTGGTAAAATAGAATCTCAATTCTAATGAAGTAAGCAGAGAAGTACAGAAACTCAGAACCCAGTACAAAAAAAACCATGAATTATCCTTTTCCCAAAGAGACGAATATTTAAAAACAGCTTTAATTCATCTGATAGATTATAATTGATTTACACTTCAAAAAAAAATCACAGAATATTACAGCAATCTATCAAGAAACATTAATATAAAAAAATTTAAACGTGTTGACTTATCCAGTAAGTATGTTGCTTTTTTTGTAATTTTAGAGCTTTCTACGAACCATTTCTTATAGCTTCCTAGCTCTTCCTTCCCATCCCCCAAAAAGTTAACATACTAAAACTCCTTTTTGATGAGAAAGAAAATTTCTCTCCTCTGGCCTTCAATAATTCAAACATTTGATAGAACTCCTTTTTACTTTAAACTGTATCTGTTTATTCTGCCTTCACTTAATTTTTATATGAGGGAATGGACTACTAAAACAAAAGATATCATAAATTACAAAATTAAAATATCAATCCATTTATAGAATAAGTATAATGAAATCTCAATACATTCATGACACTTATGAAACATGAATAATCATACATAGTATATTTCCCTAAGAACAAGTGAACTATAATTTTTTAAAAACTTTTATAATGCACTTTCTTTCAAAAAGAAAAATGCACTAAGCTTGTAGAGCTAATCTTGTATATAAAACTAACCTGTGAATCAACTAGCCAAATACAAGAGTATGGTTTATATCCACGGTAGAAAATTTTCTTCAAGAAGCTAACTCATAACAAAATCAAACGCCAAAACACTTGAATCATTCAGACTAGCTCCCTGCTCTAACCAAGGAAAGCTGGAAATGGAAGAAAGAAGCAGTGATCAAACAGAAGGCAAGGGAGCACTCCTATGAATACAAATGGAGAAGCCTGACTTAACACCCAAAAAGCATTCTTTGACAATTCAAAAGCATGAGACCTGCCAGTGGATTCAGTCTTCCTATCTATGCAGCTGATAAAAATCCTATCAACTGGAAAAGGAACCATAAATTACATATTACCTGAAACAAAGATAAAAATCAAAGAGGTATTTTTATGATATCATTTTGATAGTTTAAACCAATCTTGGGTTATGCAACTAATTAAATCAAAAAGAACCAAAGTTTTGTTTGGGGGGCGGGGTGTCAACCTAACATGACAATTGACACACTCATTTTTAACAGAGTGGGAAATGTTACCATTCTCCCCACATTTGAAAGTATTTCTTTCATTATTCTAGTGTGGACTCAACTTTACTAAAACTGAAGAGATAAACAGGGTAGTATTGAGCAAAATCTTCTTGGTGAACTAGTGAATATCTCATCCAATTCTACTTAGAGCCTTTTAAAGAGGACTTAGAATTTTAGCAAGTTAAAAATGTGTCACATAAAAAATAGCAGGCAGTCCTTCCCAGTGCTGGACACTTACTGAGCAAGCAACGTGCCCCTGATCACAGTGGGAAGGCTCGCAGACATGACACATTCAGTGCCAAAGCAAGGGCTCTAATTAGTGAAGGGTTCCGGTCTGACAGTAAAGGGCTTAACCTTTCTTGGGAAATAATGAGCCAGACAATGTTTGAAGCCTCCATGTAAGTTTTAGAGAAAAATGGGGGTTGTTGAGAACTGCCTTAAATGTGTTAAACGGGCAGACACAGGTGACCGAACAATGAACTGTACACTTGGCAAAGGAGAAAATACTTGATATATGCTAGCGTCCTCCAGAGCAGCATTCCTCTTTTGTCCTTGAATTAAGATGAAACAATTTGATAGGCCACATTATTTGGTTGAATTACTTTAAAGAAAATAGAAGGCTTGGTGGAGGAGATATATTTTCTGAAAACTTCCTAGATACCAACTTTTATGATAAGGCAACATCTGGAAACTTCTCTGAAGATCAGAGACAAACCTGTTTAAAGGCTAAAAGTTCATTAGCAAACATGAACACTCAGTGGTTAGAATGACCAAGTATGAAGTTTTAAAGCAAAGGACCAAAACATTAGGTAAATGAGAAATATCCTTTCTCTCTAATCTAAAAAATACTACTATTCACAAAACTTGCTGCATACATGATTTTTTTTTAAAGATTTTATTTATTTATGTGACAGAGAGACAGCCAGTGAGAGAGGGAACACAGCAGCGGAGTGGGAGAGGAAGAAGCGGACTCCCAGGAGAAGCCTGATGTGGGACTCCATCCCAGAACCTGAGATCATGCCCTGAGGCGAAGGCAGACGCTTGATGACTGCACCACCCAGGCGCCCCTGCATACATGATTTTTTACTCTTAACTGCACAAACTCTAAGGAGTAAAAGATTAAAGTACTGACTTTTTATTTAATGTAATTGAATATGGGAAAAAATACTCATTTTTTATTGTTTACCAAAACAATGTGCACTTTTCTAATAAACTAAGTAGATAGGCATTGGTTTCCCCTACTTTACCCACTCAACTTGTTACATCTAAAATACCTAAGCCTTCCAGGACATTTATAAACTGAGATATACACATACATATATATACATTTTATATATACATATTCCATATATAAAAATACAATGTTTTACACATCCTAGTAATGCTGAGTTGTGTTCCACTATTTGTTTAGAAAGTATAAAAACTCTTGACTCAGTAATTAAATATTAATTGCATTTGCTAAATTAACAGCACTTGAAGAATTATAAACCCTAAGTAAGGTTAATAAACCACCACTAATAGTATTAAAGTCAAGAACTGGGGTTAGAAACTTTAAATGAAGAGCACTGCAAAACAAATATCTAGTATAGGTATTATATCACTTTGTAAATGGTGAAAAATTCTGAATTCTAAAATACATCTGTTCCCAAGGAGTTCAGCTTTATGGAATTGAGGGACTGAGAAATGTACATTCATTTTCCCAATAAGGACACTAGGAATCAGGGTTTTTGTTTTTTCTAATAGCAGTATTTCAAACAGCATGCATACATAGACTCCAGAGAGAAAGAAAGAGAGAAATTTAAAACTTGCATAGAGCTATGTTTGTTTCCTTTTCCTTCTCTTTTTGCACAGGCAACAATTTTCTCTTAGGGCAGAATTGTAAAGGCTCTGCTATACCATGACTCCAGGGGAAAAATAGGCTCTTTATCTGCCCCATCTCTTGACAGGTGAAGGGAGAATTATATCCTGGCGAATATTCAAAAGCACCCTGAACCTTTCAGCAGGCCTCAGTGTCCAAAGATCTCATGAAACAGAGGTTCAGGTTAACTAGAAAGTTGGGCAAATGACTTGGGAATTTAAAAAGACAAACTAATAGATGCAAGCTACATTATTTGGAAGAAGGTTACTAAATTTATAAACTACTTGCTTGTAGGGAGTAAATTATAAATATCAAAGAGTGTCAAGAGGTTTCAATTGTTCATGCTTATAAAATTGGCTGCTTTAACTTTATACCATATATTTTATTTGCTAACATAGTGTTCCAAATCAAGGTTTATTATCTAGACAGATAAAATGCACCTTTTTTGTGACCAAAGAAGGTGGTGGCACTTATCACCTTCTAGCAGACTATGTTATTTTACGTATTAACTCTCTCTATAAAAAAATTAAATAATTATGTTGATTAATATAACATTATAATATTAAATTTATATTATTATATTATTAATTATCATTTTCTTTCCTGTTGTAATGTAGGCTCTAGTCTGGTAGAGATTTTCATAGTTGTTCACCAACAACTGTTAAACAGTTAAACAGTGCCTGGCACATTCCACAACAATTGTGAAACGAATAACTAAAATATAAAAGCAAAAATTAAAAGAAGGAAAATAATTCCACTGAAAACACTTTGCAGTACAACAGAATCTGATATTAATTTTTTAAAATAATCTAGAAGAGTTATTCTGTTCTCATGAAAGAAAAGGTGCCATCCAACCAGGCCCTCTGGCTTCACCCTCAGTTAGAGAAAGCCCTCCCTGTGGCGATCAAGTGTTACTACCTGGGTCTCCCCTCTCTTGCAGACCTTGGCCCTAGTTCACCACTCTTGGGGTAGTAATCCCATACCTGGCTCTGCTCCTTTCCATCTGAACTGATTCTACCATAAAATTTATACTGCCATTTATTCAAGGAAATAAACATGGATTAAATGTTTAGCCCCAAAGTCCTGGACACAGATTTGAATAAGGCTTAGAGCCAAAAAATTAGACATGGATTGAGACTATAAGAATCCTATGTTCTCTCTGCTTACCCAAGCACGGAATTTTGAAGTAACCAATGAAAAGCACAACTGCAGTTTTTGGTTTAATCACAATTTGATCATTAAATATTATTTAAAATACTAGCTATAGCCTACTGAAATATAAAGATAGTTCAAAATGTTTGGTAAGCCATAAAAAACAAATGAGCATGTTAGACATCTTAGAAAAGATCATGATAAATTTTGTGAAGGGTAAAACTGAAACTCTTCTCACTGATTACAACACCTTTCCATCTCAATGCATACTGACTGAAACCTCCACCAACATCCCCATCCTCACCACACAAGAACGTATTGTCTTAAAAACATCAATATCCTCCTACTTGCCAAATCCTCTTAATTGTTTTTGGCCAGCATTTCATGATTTTTACTCTCTTGGTTTAGATGGCACTCCACAATCCCAGGTATTTTCCTGCCTTATAAAAAGATCTTCTGAGACATTTCACACCACTCCTCAGTGAAGTCATCCTATGGAGCTAAATTTTCTTTTTCTTTTTTTTTCTTTTATTTCCATTGACAACTCACATTCTTACACAATTACCTACCAAAGAGTATTCTTCAAATAGGTACCATTTGATACTCAGTGAGTGCTTGCTTAAATGAATGATTCCTATTCTGGCCTACTATCAAGCCTATCATGTTTGTTACATGGGATTATGAGATGTTGATCAAAAATATGCCAACAGAAAAATATAACAGGGGCACCCAGGTGGCTTAGTCGGTTAAGTGTCCAACTTGATTTCAGCTCAGGTCATGATCTCAGGGCTGTGGGATCCAGCCCAGCATCAGCTCCATGTCGGGCTTAAAGCCTGCTTAAGAGTCTCCCTCTCGGGGCGCCTGGGTGGCACAGCGGTTAAGCATCTGCCTTCGGCTCAGGGCATGGTCCCAGCGTTATGGGATTGAGCCCCGCGTCAGGCTCCTCTGCTATGAGCCTGCTTCTTCCTCTCCCACTCCCCCTGCTTGTGTTCCCTCTCTCACTAGCTGTCTCTATCTCTGTTGAATAAACAATTAAAATCTTCAAAAAAAAAAAAAAAGAGTCTCCCTCTCAGGGTGCCTGGATGGCTCAGTCATTAAGCATCTGCCTTTGGCTCAGGTCACGATCCCAGGATCCTGGGATAGAGCCCCACAATGGGCTCCCTGCTCAGCAGGAAGCCTGCTTCTTCCTCTCCCACTCTCCCTGCTTGTGTTCCCTCTCTCGCTGTATCTCTCTCTGTCAAATAAATAAAATCTTAAAAAAAAAAAAGTCTCCCTCTCCCTCTCCCTCCTACCCTCCCCACCCTCCCTCTCTCAAAAAACAAATAAATAAAATAAGAAATACAAAATCTAGCCATCAAAGAATATGGAAATTTATAGAAACAGTGGCACAAAGTGAGAAATAACACAGATAAAGGAATAGGCTCCCCATACCCCCAAGTCCCCAAAAAACAAATAGTGCAAGAAAGAGTTCCATGAAGGGTGAGTAGTTTGGCCTTGCCATTCTCATCACTACTTCAAATGATTCTTCTCTGTGCTTACTTGCTATACAAGGTAGTCTCTGGTGTTAAAAACTCTAGCACATTCCTGAATGTTCACTGTGAGGCTAGAAGAAATGAATATAATGTTCCTTAGGAGGCCCCTGGTTTAAATTTGTCCTAGATCCATTTCTCCAGGCCTCCAATACCATTTATCTATGGAACAACCTGAAGTCCTTCATTGCCTCAAAAGTGACAGGTTCAAATATATTTTCCCGTTCAAAATAAGGTTTTTCCTTTTTTTAAAGTTTTAAAAAGATGCATCTATCCTGTATTCTAAATAATTCATCTTAATGATTCTTATTTTTATTGGCTAATCTGTTCCCTTCTATTCCCACAGCCACCATATGAGGCTAAGTTCATAGTCAGCTTGAAGTAAACATGTCTATTATGGGATGAACTGTGTCCCCTCCCACCACAAATTCATATGTTGAAGTCTTCACTCCTACTACCTCAGAATGTGACTGTATTGGGAGTAGGGCCTGTAAAGAGATGATCAAGGTAAAATGAGGTTATATGGGTGGACCCTAATCCAATACGACTGATGTACTTATATGAAGAAACAGGACAAAGACACACACAGAAGGAAGACCACGTGAAAACACTGGAAAAAGAAAGCCACAGAGAGAGACTTCCAGAAGAAAGCAACCCTGCTGACAACTTGATCTCATAATTCTAGCCTCCAGAACCCTGAGAAACTAAATGTCTATTGTTTAAGACACCAAATCTGTGGCAATTTGCTATGGCAACTCTAGCAAGCTAATTCAACATCCATCTCATTATTTGATCCATTAATTTGCCAATGATTCTTGTTCTCTGACCACAAATAATATCTAACATGTTTTGTTCTTGGTTATGGATTTTTATCACTTTATGTAATTTCCCTGATCTGAAAGATGCACATTAGGTGTCATCCCTTCTGCCCCTCTGCCCTTTCTTGCCATGTCTTTAATCAAATCCATTACCTCAGGGATCTTTTGCAGATGCTCCCCCCTCTGTCATGCCACTCCAAATCAATTCACCCTATATTCCCTCTTTAAATTAAGTCTTCCTCTATAAATCCATCTTTGCAATTAAAAAAAAGAAGAAAACTATTTGGCTCCTCGTAATTCCCATATCAATAATAAACCCTTCTCACTTAACTTGTATTCTACTTTATTTTATAAGAATAGTCAAATTTCATTTGAAATTCGTATAATGAAAATATGTATCTCTTATGCTAGAGATTCCCTTCATGGTCTTTCCTTAAGTAATCTAAAAAATAGGTGAAATATCTCATGTACATTTTATTCACCCCAAAATTACTTTTTAGAATTTACAGAAATGGAAATTTTTTTTTTTTTTGCTGTACTCTATTTGAGTCAACTCTACCTGCTAAGATACTAATTTAAGATACTTTCAGAGAAGGGTTAGTTTGGGTAGGAAAAAAGACCAATAAGGTGAGTTGTCACAACTACATTCTGGCAAAATAATGCCTGCAAGCAAAAGAAAAGATCTTACAGCATAAAAAGCATATAAACAAACAAAAACCCACAAAGCTTTCAATACACACACATATATTTAAAACACACACATTTCAGGGGCGCCTGGGTAGTGCAGTCATTAAGCGTCTGCCTTAGGCTCAGGGCGTAATCCCATCGTTCTGGGATCGAGTCCCAAATCGGGCTCCTTTGCTATGAGCCTGCTTCTTCCTCTCCCACTCCCCTGCTGTGTTCCCTCTCTCTCTGGCTGTCTCTCTGTCACATAAATAAATAAAATCTTTAAAAAACACACACACACACATTTCAAAGTACTTTAAAAATTATTAAAGAGGAAGTATTATTCTTGCAATATCACATTTTGTATCATACAATCTATTCACTTCTTCTAATAAGATTGTTATTAGAAGCACTGAATACTAGTTTTAGCAATATAAACCAATTATTTTCATCTTTAAATAAGACAAATATTTTTTTCATGTACAACTATCTCCAACATGTTTCTGTCAACAGAATTATAGGCAATTATAATGGCAATCGATGAAACTTGTATGGTTTACATTTTTACTAGTTTGAAACAAAACCTTTAAACAAAATTGGTTCTACTTTATTGACATCATTTCTGAAAGGACAAATATTAAGCAAAGCCAATAATGAATTAATATTCTCCAAACGTGTTATGATAGAAATAGAATAGAAGTCAAAATAATCTATTTTCCTGAACTGCCAATTGGATAATATAAAAATAATAAATGTATGATATTTTATTATAATTTTTTCACCAATTTCTATCTCTAGACCTAAAAGTCTAGACAAAAACAAAAGAAAATATGTCAAGATGATAAGAGATTACTAGTCTAGAATATATTCTATGAAAAGATGGAGAAAGCTATCATGAAAATTAGTAAGATAATGACTGATCTATCAGTTTGGATGTTTTCAGTTATAAGAAACAAGAAATTCAATGCAAATAAGCTTAAACAAAAAAATTCCTCTTTTTGCTTTTTTTCTTTTTTAAGTAGGCTCCATGCACAGCATGGAGCCCAACATAGGGCTTGAACTCACAGTCCTGAGATCAAGCCCTGAGCTGAGATCAAGAGTCATTAGCCGACTGAGCCACCCAGGCGCCCTCAAACAAAAAAATTCTTAAAGGAAGAGAAAGATTTATTGGCCCATATAACTGAACAGTCAAGGGGTAGATTTATATTCACACACAGCTTGATCCAAGTCTCAAACATAACCAGAATCCTTTTCTTAGCTTTGCTTCTTCTGGTTTAATCTTTAAGCTGTATATTGACAGGCTCTGAGAAATTTCAAGATCTCCCTTGGAACATCAGTACCTGTAAACCTCAATACTCACATCACCAAATTCAGAAGAGAAAGGACGGTATGTGCCCTAGTAATCCCACCAAAATCCTCCTTAATTTTACTCTTAGTGGACCAGTTTGGATCACGTGTGCTATCAAATGACTTGAGCTAACTAAGTCTCACCTCTGGAGATAGGCAGGAGGTCAACCCAATAAGGAAAGTTACCAGGAAAAAGGGAGCATGGATATTGGCTACCACCATAACAGGGTATGGCAAATACCCAAATGTTGAACATTACTGTTTCAGCATCAGATCATATGACAGCTTTCACTTTTCAAGTTAACTCTCTAGAACAATGTTAAAAGAATTTACTTACCTTGATTTTTATTAGTTTTATACTGCTGTAAAACAAATTAACACAAACTTAGAGCCTTTAAACAACACTCATTTATTGTCCTACACTTCTGTTGTCAGAAGTGTATGCACAGCTTGACTGGTCCTCTACTCAGGAACTCACAAAATTAAAATCAAGGTGTTGTCCGAGCTTCATTCTCATCTGAGCTCAGGGTCCACTTCCAGAATATAGTTTCTTGGGATTGCAGGAGTGAGATCCTGGTTTTCTTGCTGGCTATCAACCAGAGAGCAGTCTCAGAAACCAGAGACCACTCCCAGGTCCTTGCACCACAGCCACCTCCATCTCAAACCACCAATGGAGAACTTCTTGAATTGAATCCCTCAAACATTTCAAATCTGTCTGACTTGTCTCTGATTTCTAAACACATATTTAAAGGACTCATATGATTAGGTCTGACCCACCCAGATAATCTCCCTATTTTAAGTTTTATTAACTGCTTGGAATCTCAATTATATCTGCAGAATCCCTTCACAGCAGTACCTGGATTAGTGTTTGAATAATAGGATGAAGGAATATATGTACATCAGCGGCCAGATATCTTAGGGGCCACCTTCTGCCTACCACACTAATATACTTGGTTTTGCTTTTAAAGAAGATAAGATAAAAGTAGGCTGTAAGGGATGGAGAAGACTTTTGTTTTCTTATCAAATCCATTCGTTTTGTGAAAATACCACAAAAAAAAGAAGGTTGAGGCAAAACAGAAATAGTCTAAAATTTAAAGTAGCAGGAAAAATACAAATGGAAGTGTAGAACAAAGAAGAAAGGTCTTTTGGTTCTTATTTTGGCTTTTTGTTTTTATTTTGTTCTGTATTTTAGCAAGTTAAGTGGTCAGTCTGGAACTTCAAATCAAAATGTCTTTTAAGAGGAAAAGAAAGTTGATCTTTCAGAAAAAGAGAACTCAATTATAACTAAATTTAGAGCATAGGTCAAGCTCTTTCTATGTTTTCTAAGAAAATAAAGCAAGCAAGCCAAAGATATCTTCCCTAAAATTCCAAATCAAATATTAGTTTATGGAAGTTCTAATTATTTTGGATATTTTCTGTTTAAAAGCATGTCTTGTTAAATCTCTCAACTCTACAATATATTTTTAAAGAGAGAGAATGAGCAGAATGAACCATTTCTAGTCTCTTAAGAAAGAAAGCTGTTCTTAAATTTCTCCTTAGATTAGTGATGTAAAAGTGAAGCATTGCCCTCTAGAGGAACAAGAGCTTTCGTAGGCAACTATTTCATGATAATGTAATGCTACTATAGACACACTGTCCTACTAATTACAGGTTTATGTTCTTCTTTAGAGCATAGAAAAGAAAAAGAAAATAGCTTTGATATAGGAAGCTCTAATTTTTTTTCACAAATTAAGGATTTTTATAGGAGTTTGGTAAACTCTTCAATTTTTGGTAATTAATTTATAAACCTTCAATTAATGAATTTGCCCTGCAGTAGTGCAATAAAGGTTTGCCTTAGAAAATAAAAAGCTTTTGGTTTTTCTTAAAACGTGTCAATTTAAATCCACTGGACTTTTTCCTCAGTTACTCTACAGCAATAGAACCATGTGCACAATACATATGATCTTACATTGAATTATTTAAAAAGTGGGTAATTAAACTGACTCATGTAACAAAATGGACTCCTATAACTTTGCTACCATATTCAAACTTAAGTTTGAAGAAGTTTAAAACTTCTTCAAGAAGAAAGTTTAAAACTTCAGTGGCTGGGTTTGGCAATCCATATCAAGAACTTCCCCATTACCAGAAGGGTTTTAGGCACACTCACACTGTCTCAGGAATCAAAACCAGAAACGGAAGCAAGTTGTTTAAACATCTGGGTCTTGTTCTTAAACATAATTAAACAGTTTTCAAATTATTTTCTCCAGAATCACACCAGGAAGAAGATAAAGCACTGCCTCATCTATGCTTCCACCAAAGCAGCCTTTCTCTTGTCTTCCTCTTAGGGTTCCACATATACCTAAATTGTTCTAGACCTTAAAAAGGAAGGAAGGAAGGAAGGAAGGAAGGAAGGAAGGAAGGAAGGAAGGAAGGAAGGAAGGAAATTCT